>NC_137788.1:77142741-77360241 GCF_963383645.1 Muscardinus avellanarius | reverse complement strand
GAGAACAATCAGTCACAAAATGGTGGGATTCCTAAAGTGTCAAAAATTACAAAGTTTGAAAATGACCAAGATTTACCCAGGGCTGATGTGCTACGAAATAACGCATTAATGGAGTTTAAGATCTTTCCCTGCCTTAGAGCTTTCAAGGCGGCCTCTGAACAGAACTTACATGTCTATACACATTCTAATCCCCTCTTAACAGAAACGAAGGCGACCATTAGAATTCTACTCTTTTTCTGAAAAGTTGTTTTTTTTTTTTACAACGTTTCTGTGCGCTGCAGAGTTAATTATCTAACCAGGGGGACTGTCCAGGACAGTGTTTGATTTAAAAGGCTCGAGGCTTTAGGTGCTCAATTAAGTAGCTATCGGTCTCACACTGGACTATAATGGGCTCTTTTCTCTTTAACTCAAGCAACGGGGAGATATACCCCAGGTCAGGCTAATTAAAGCCAGGGGAGTCTTTAATTGTGATGACAGAATCGGTTTCAGTTTCCTTTCTTTGGGTCCTCAGTCCAAGAAGGTCGTTAATATTTCAGCATTTGGGCAATGCAATCAATCACAAACATCAAGAGGTTCCTTATATGGGGAAAAGGAAAAGACGGGAAGAAATCCCACCAAACCTCTGCGAGTGAAAGGTGTTTTTGCTCCGATTTGAAGAACACAATGTAGTGTCAGTCCTGTTTGCCTGCTCAGCCCCACTCTCCTCACTGGCATTAAGGGATGGAGAGCAAGCTGCATTTTAGTATCAATGCTTAGCATCTTTCTGTAACTTCCATGACCAATAGGTGGGCTTATTTTCAACTGCATTATTACTACAAGCAAAATACACACGATATGGAGCATTCCTGGCTGTGTTTTCTGAACTGCTTTCAGGTGAGGAGAGGTGCGTTTCTAAGAGTGTGGCTGAAAGGTATACATTTGTACCTGCGAGTAAATATCAGCAGCCTATCTGAGGAGAAAAATGCACATCCACAGCTACTGATCCAGAAGCAATTGGTTTTCCAGCAGGATCCTATATTTAATCTAAATTCTGCACCAGCTATATTAAATGTAACAAAGAAATGCAACCCAGAAATTATGCCTGGAGCCAAGTCCATTAAAGGTACTTCGGAATAACTAGAGACCAAGCACCTTAAAAGCACCAGAAGCTATTGATACTTAAGAGGGGGGCTGTGCATAATCGCAACTGCTGCATTAGAGAGGGGAGGGAGGGGGAAAAAAAATCAGCCAAATTACGCTTGGTTAATTCAGAGTAACAGATCTGCCCCCAAGTGAATTGGAGGCCTTGAATTAATTCTGTTATGACAAATCAAGATAAACGTTCCCCCTAAATTGCATGCGATTTAATTAATTTTTGAGATCCTGGTTTTTTTTTTTTTTCCTAGCTAATAGTTCACATGCTCCTGTGCTGTCATTGTGCTTGAGTGGGCAGACTTCAAAGTGATATTAAATAACCAACTATTAGATTTACCTAGCACGTCCTATTGGAAAAGTGCCATTTAATTACCTAGCCTGTTCAATTAAAGGGACAGCATTCTCTGAATATAGCAGCTTGCTGTTGATTACCAGGGAAATGAACTCGCTGCCTGGCGGCGCCTCTGTCCCTCCCGCGCCCCCGCCTCCGCGCACACACCCGGGCCGCGGACCACCGCCGACCACCGCCGCCCGCTCCCGGGGCTGCGGCGGCGCCACGTGAGCCGCCGCCGGGGACCGCGGCCGCAGGCTCGCCCCCTCGCGGGGCGCCGGCAGCGGCCGGGGCGGCCCGGACCGCGCTCCCCGCCCCACCCCGCGGGCCCCGAACTTCCTCCTCCAGCCGCACTTTCCGCGCCAGTCCCTGGGCCCGAGCAGGGGTGCAGGAAGGAGGGCTCCAGGAAGAGAACCCGAGTTTCCGGAGCTACTTGGAGGCGCGGAGGGGCCGGGGAGCAGGGTGGGGGGCAGGTCCGAGGTGCGCGGACTTTTGCAAGGGGGGGGGGGGGGGCAGGCCAGCCGGCAGGCGGGAGTGGGTCCCTTTAAGATCCGCCCTCCCCCTCCTCTCGGCACCCCCCCTCCAGCCTTTCCCTCCCTCTCTTAGAGGCCAATTTTGTTAATTAAATGTTTTGTTTGCGACGCAGCTCTCATTCATTGCGGACACGTCATTCGGAGCAGATCTAAGCCAGAGACCAGATCTCATTAGATAAAGCCCATCAGAACTAAGAAAATGGAGGAGCCACTAATTAAAGCTTTTAATTGTGCGGATTCGCTGCAGCAAGGCAGCCGCTTTATCTGAAATCTAGGAGGGAGAGGAGGCAGAAGCCCAGCTCTGCCCAATCGACACTGGGCCACAGAGGGGGAGGGGACAGGAGAAAAACGTCCCCCCTTTCCTTCCTACTGCCCCCCACCGCCGGCCTCGCCTGGCTCTCCCGCAGCTTTTTAGCCAGATCTTGGTTGTTTTTTTAAAAAAAACCACAGCCTCAAAGTCAGACAGTTTAAAAGCCCCTTAATAAATCGCTCTGTGGTCCCAGCCAGGCCGAAGGGCCCTCTTCACCTGGTGGCTGGCGAGCGATTACTCCTCTCCAGCAGCTTAGGAGCTGAACAGAGAAGAGAGCTCCTCCAACAAGTGGGCTTGGGGGAGTTTGCGGAGGGAAGAGCTGGGAGGAAAATGGGGGCTCCAGCCCCTGCACACATTACCACGTTTCTAGCATCTCCAAGGGCATAAGGAAGAAACACTGCCTTCAAAAACCTCTAAATTGGGGTGGGGGAGTGAGGGGCTCTGCTGCTCTTGAGCCCTGGCCAAAGCAAGAGGGAATGATCCACTTGGTACTGAACTGGAACTCATCTGGTTCTCAGCGTAGCTTCCAGTTCAAGAGTAAGCCTAACTCCAGTTCCCAGGTTCTGAGACAAACAGGAAGGAATTGAGAATATGGACCCCGCAATTACTTAAGGCTGGACACACACCCTTCATTGGCCCATTAGGCGACAAGAAAACACCAAATGGCCATTTGTATTTGCGCCCAAGAACAGGGAAAGGAAAGGAAGATTCCCAGGAAGCCACTTGCCTAAACTTGTCCTGAGGGAATGCTAGTGGACCCATCTTCCTTTTAATTAGTGGCAATCAGCCTCAAAGAGGCTCTTTTTTTAAGGCACTTGAAGAAGAGATAAAACTGTAGCATTCACCCAATCTTAACTGCACTGTCCTTTTTTCCTCTTCAAACCACCCTCCTCTCTTACCACAGTATTGCTATTTAATTACAATACTAATAAAGCTCATGGTATTGCTTGGAAGAAGGACCAGAAAGCACTACACACCCATGCTCCTGATGATATTTCCTACACACACTTCTAAAAAGAACACTTAGTGAAATTAATAGTCATCTTAATTTAAAAATAAATGCCCTCTCTTTCCTCTATTTATTTTACTTGACTAATTGAGGATGCCAGCAGAGTGAATACAGGTTGCATTATCAAAATAGCCAACCGTCATTTCACTCTATTATTTTACGCTAATGATAACACTAGGGCAAACATACCCATACTCAGGTCTGAACTGTGTGGGGCTCTCGGGCAGTATCTACCCGCACACTGAGGTGGGAATCACAACAGAGCTAAACTTTGAACAAAATATCTGGGCCACTGAATTACCCGAACTGGGAAAAAAAAAAAAAAAGTGAACAAAAATTGTCATCAATACGTAAAGAAAGAATTTAAATAGAATGAAATTCTTACAAGTGTGCAGTTCTGTAGCATCACCGGTGTATGTGTGTGTGTGTGTGTGTGTGTCTTTTTTTAATTACTGGATGTTGAAACAGAACACCTCCTAGAAGCATTCATGTGCATCAGTCTATCAAACCATTTACTCAAATTAAATGTGTAATCCTTCAAATGCCTCCATTCAAATTAATGAGTTTAAGTAGCTTGAGTTCACCTGAAAAGATCCTATAGGCACCTGACCTTCTGAATTCTTTCCATTAATTGCACTGAAACTTGTTGGAAAAGACTGCTTACACGGACATATGAATGTTCCTATACATTGCTTTAAAATGCAAGATTAGTGTAGTTCTATAGCCTCTTTTTCTAAATCTCTTTTGGGGATCAAGGGCAGTGCTACAAACGACAACAACAACAACAAAAAAACACACCCAAAACCTGAACCAATTCTCCAAATAAAAAACCCTGCAAATTCTACATGGCAAACCACACACAACATCAACCCTCCAAGGAGCAAAACGAAGAGAAACATTGCCACTAGGCTTTGTTTTTTGGGTTTTTGCTATAAAAAGAATTACAAGTCTTTAAACTGATGGGTAATCAGCATTTTTCACAAGAGCACAAAGAATGAGTCACAGCTTTCCACTCAAAAAAAAAAAAGTTTAAAGGTGCTTATGTAAATATCATAATTAGCCGTCACTATAGACCCACAATTTCTCACTAACTACACTTTTATTTTTAAATCAACCTTCTGTCCCTGAGTCTCTCTGGGGGTCCCCACCTTGCTCTAAGAGAGCAGCTTAACTCCCACTTGAGATGTTTTAGCCCGAATCCAGCTCAGGTTGATCACCCTTGGAATTCTGGTCCAGAGGGTGCTCAGCCTCTGCACACCTACCGCCCAAGTCCTACCACATGAGAGGTTTTACTTAGTATGGCATTTGTCCTTAATTTGTCACCAAACACTGGAAGACTCCTAGCACATGCAGAAAGCTTTGGGAGAGAAGGCTGTCAGGTATTCTCGGAGATGCCTGGCTCCATTCCCTCAACCCCCTGGTCACCCTGGATCGCGGCTGCCCTAGGCCACTTTGGGCAAGGCTGCGACTTACCTAATGTAGTCATTTCTGCAGAGGATCATGCCGCTCTTGGTGTAACAGGACGTGCCGATGTCGCCCAGCTGCGCCTGGCAGCAGGAACACTTGAGACACCGGCTGTGCCAGTAGCTGTCCATGGCATAGAGCAGAAAGCGGTCCGCAATCTTGCCCCCGCAGCCCGCGCACCGCTTCCAGGAGAGGGAGCCGGCCGTCACCGGGGGCGGCTGCGAGCTGCTGCCCGGATTCACCATGGTCTGCAGAGGGCGGGAAAGGGGATGGGGAGAGAGAGGGACGAGACGGGAGCGATGCAAAAAAGTTAGTAGTCGCCGGAGAGAGAGCAAGCCAGCCCGTTCCCCTCCTCCCCCCACCCCCCCGGAGCTGCTGGAAGGAAGCTGCTGCAGGGCGAGGGCGGGAAGGAGGCCGAGGGAGAGGGAAGGAGGGAGGCTCGCCGGCAGCAGCCGCCTGTTTACTTTTCTCAAGCTTTGTTCTGGGGCCACGAGCTCCTCTCAACTTTCCTGCGCTCGCCGCCGCTGACAATTTCAGCTCGGATACTGTCAAAACTCCGAGAGCGAGGCTCGGCGGCGCGCTCCTCCCCTCGCGGCGCCTCCTCCCAGCCCCCGCCTCCGCCCACTGCGCCCTCCTCCCGCCGCCGCCCGCCGCCAGCAAATGAGGGTCAAACCCACCCACCGCCGCGCCCGGCCCCGCCGAGGGGCGTGGGGAGGCGGCGGCCCCGCCGGAGCCACGTTCCTCCCGAGCTCGGCCCCGGGAAGTGCAGCTGCAGTTCACTAGTTGGAAATAGTTGGGTTTTCAGAAAAGGAAGGAGGGAGGGAGGGAGGGATCGGCGGAGGGGAGATGGAGAGCCGGGTGGTGGGAGGGGAGGCGAGGTGGCGGGAGGGGGTGCGGTGTGTAAAGTTGCGAAACTGGTTTTTCGTATTTTAAACAGCACCTTTCACACGCCATGGTGGTGACCGCCATCTCCCATTATTGTTCCAAATCTCATTTCATTTTGAAGATCAATGAGTGTTTTCTCTGGGTTTTCAGGACACAGGCAAGAATAATAGATCATTGAACTTTAGGATGCCTGTTAACTTCCTATACAAACACTCTCCACTTTGGTCTCGCTAATCTGCCCTTGATCAGCAATTTAAATGCTAGAGCTTTGTTACTGGAAGGGGGGGGTGATAGATAATATGCAAGAAGGCCCTACGAAGGGATGCACAAGTTAAATTTCAGCCAGTCCTGCAGTCACCAAAACTGCTTTTAAACATTCACCACTCTTCCTAATGAATGCCACAAGAGAAGCAACTGGGGTATAATATAGGAATCAATTTATAAAGCTTAGCCTAAACCGATTAATTTGTTGCCTCCAATCCTGAGTCCAATAAAGTCCTAGTGTTCCTCCAGTCACTTATTCTATAAAAAGATCAAGTTATTTACTGCCAATTAGGCAGCCTGTTTTGTCTTTGTCCTCTGTAAGCCGAGAGTGTGGGCTCCCCCCAGGCTCCGGGCTATCTGCTCAAGACATTCAGCTGATACCTCAGAAGGGAGAGGGCGAACTTTGCCTGTCCCTGGCCCAACTTGGCTGCTGCAAAAGAACGAGAGGGAACCCAACCAGGGCTCGAGTTCCTTAAATAGTCTGATTTTAAACACATTTCCTCCGAAAGAGTCCCGGAACGTGTGTCCAGTGACCGCACAATAAACCAGAATAAGAACTGAACCAATTAGGCTGTAACAAAACCCTGAGACTTTGGAAACAGGACCACTCTAAAACCCATTAGCATTGCATTTATCCGAATGCATCATACCTTTATGTAAATTGATTTATCTGATGCATTTACTCGAGGAATTGCTTTTTGTTACAATTTCAGCCCTAACCCAAATGAAGCTGCATTTCCTGCCCTGGGTCTTTAAACTGCCCCCCCCCCTCAACGTTTTAATCGTCCGAATTCCTTTTTAAAAGGGGTGAGGGAGGGGGAGGAGATTCCAGGCTCTTCCCCGCCCCCGTCTTTGGTGAGAGGTAAATATATATGTATATATATTTTTTGAAAAGGAAACATTACACGGAGAAAAGCATCCAGTAACCCCATTAGCTAAAGCTCTTAAGGACAAGCAATACCTTAATGCTGATTAAATCTAAAAGAGATGAATCAAGAGGACTGACCAGAAACTGACTCCCCTGATAACTAAGGACGGGCCCTCATCAAGTTTCATTTAGAGTTGGAAAAAAAAAAAAGAAAGAAAGCTTTTAAGTTAAATAGGCTTATACTCTAGCAATTACATAGCCAAGCAATTTAGGTCCTGGGATAGTCAGTGAAATAGAAAGCAGAAGTGGCGGCTGGAGGCAAAATCTGCCCCTCTTTAACAACGTCTCTGGTGTTTTTTAATGGAGACCAAGGGAGGGACAAACGTAGCGCTGGCAATTTGTAGTACAAAAATGGATGCTTAATTCATGTCTTGATTTTAATTAGGTGATTCACCGGATTTCTCCTGGATTGGAACAAAAGACTTATAAGCGAAGAGGAATTTTTTTTTTAAAGAACCAACAATACCAAATCCTGATCAGTTAGCTCCTTTCTGCCACTGTTTCAAAAATAATGTTTACGGGGGGGGGGGTCGTGACTGCCCGATCCCCCCCCCCACTCTCCCCAGCACACACACCACTTCTCACACTTAAACCCTCACCCAAGCGGTCCCTGCCTTTCCCTGCGGGACTGGAAACGTCCCCACCCCCTCCGGAGTCCCCAGCAGCCCGGTCTCCAAGAACCTTTTGTAAGCAGGAGCCGCTACAAAGCTGGCGGCCCGGGCTGCCCTCCGCGCCCGCCCGCAGGCCGGCCTCGGTAGTTTCGGACTCGCGCATTATCGAAGGCGACGTATTGTTTACTTGCAATGTGGGACGGTCGAGGGAAGGCAGCCAAAGCAAAACAGCCGGGGCCCGGCGCGCGGCCCCTTCCCCCGGCCGGCGCCCGCCGCCCCCTTACCTGCTTCTCCCCTAGGCTGCGGCTCGGCGAGGGGCGGCGGCGGCGCGGCGTCCAGGGCAGGGGCGCCGCGGGGAGGCGGCGAGTTCTCGCCGAGCAGGGCAGGGGCGGCGGGGCTGGGGCGGCGGGCGGGCGGGCGGGCGGCGGGTGCCGCGCCTCGCGGTCCTCGCCTCCGCCGCGGGCTGCGCGCGAGCAGCTGCCGGCGCCCTCGGCCCGCGCGGCGCAGCGCAACTGCTGCAATCGCGGCTGCAAGTTTGGCAATGTGGCTTCACTTTGTACCCGCCCCCGCCCGCGCCGCGCGCCGCCCGCTCCTCCTCCTCCCGCGCGCCCGCTCGGGGCCGGCGGCGGCGGCGGCTCGGCCGCGCGGCTGCGCCTGGGGCCGGCGGGCGGCCGGGGCGGCGGCGGAGGAGGAGCGGCGGGAGGAGCGGGCGCGCCCCGGGGCGGCGGCGGCGGCGGCGCGGGGGCCCGGCTCGGCGGCGGCGGCGGCGCTGCGCTCCGGCCGGCTGGCTCGCTCGCTCCCTCCGCGGCGCGGACACATGTGTTACTGACAGAACAAAATCCCAACTACTCCCCGGCTCTGCCGCCGACGTCAGCGACCCTCAGCCACTGGGCGGCCGGATTGTTCAGGCGGAATAATAAAACCTGCCAATCCGGAGGAGGACAAAGGGATGACTGGGACGAGCCCCGGGGGCGGGGGAGGAGCGGGCGGCGGCGGCCGGGGCCCGGGGAGGCGGCCCCGCGCCCCGCACCTGCGCCCCGCACCCGGCCCCGCACCCGCGCGCCCCCTGGGGCTGCCCGCCCGGGAAACTTACTTCCCATCCTGCTCAGAAATGGGTCTCTTCCTGGCTGGGGGTGGGGGGGGGGTCTTTGTGGATCTGGACGGTGGGTTTTACACACACACACACACACACACACACACACACACACACACACGCAAAAGAGGTGCTTTTGGGTTTTGTTTTAATTCACAGTGTTTGGAAATGGAGGAACCTCCGGGGAAGTTTAGTTAAGGAGTATTTAGGTAGGCAATAGTTTTTACCTAATACTGCCTTCTAAGTGCCCCCTCTTCCTCTCAGGAGCCAGAGTAGAAACCAAGAGCTTAGTGCACTTCATAGACACTGTGAATTCCCAGGGATACCAGGATCGCAGGCCTTATTTTCAAAGTTGCAGGAAACTTAAGGGAGAAAGTGTTGACCTACCCCGTCATTCTCCCCCCTGCGGAGGAGGTGCTGGGTCTCTGAGTTCCCTCACAGCCATAGGAGGAAGTGCAAGACCTGCAGTCTTACAACCTCTGGAGAGCAAGAAATGCTCTTTCTAGTATAAATCAAGATTTAAGGAATGCTTTTAGGGTGCTAGCTGGACAGCCTTTCCAGGGCCTAAAGCTTAGCCTAGATGCCTGAACACCTAGTCATTCAACTTTATCTACGCTGCCAAATAGGTTTAATAAATCTCCAATCTGAGGCTAATATTAGGTCTGATTATTATTAGTAAGTTCCAGAGAGGTTTTTCTGTTGGAAATTATCATGAAAGTGCAAAGCCCTTACGCTAAGTATCATTAAGTAAAACCAGCCTTGTGGGACGAGTTTTCATATTGTATTACACACAGCACTTCTGGATGGCGGAAAGGAACTTGAAGGAGAATATGGCAAGACGATGCCCAGGCCGACCATCCACGGTTTTAGCATCTATTTGGGGGATTTCTACCTACACTTTAAATCATCAATATTAAGGCCGCAAAAGAAAGAATAATTATTGCCTATAAAACCAGGTAGAGGACATTTTGGCTACCAATTAAAATACTTGTGTATTCTAGCACCTTAAATTTCGAGTGGGTTAAAACTGAATAAATAAATCCCCAGTATCCCAGTACCACCTTAAAATTGAATAAATTAATTTTATCGAATGTAGCTAAAATTACATTGTTGTGATCAATTCACCTTGTGCACAGATGAAAAACATTTTTTAAAAAAATCATTAAAGCTCTAGTAACAATTAAAATGTACTGTAGAATTAAAATGCCCCGCAGAAAACAGCTGCAGATAGCTATGATTAAAGAGGGCTGACTTACGAAAGATGTAATGCTCCTTGAAGGTTAGTCAAGACATCTCAGCTAAACTAAATGAGGAAAGAAACCCCATAAACAGATAATACCCTTTAATTCCCGGGGTTCATTTTCAACTAGTTAATAATTAATAACAGTCAAATTGAGATGACACAGGATCTTAGTGGGCTACAATTACGTTCAGAATTTGTCGTGTGTAAATAGATTTCCTTTCGGGGGCCTTTGTTTTCTCATCTACAAATGAGGAAAATAAGCCTAATGGTCTTTACTTTTTTCTTTTTCAAATGATTTTCTTAGAAAACACAACACACAACACACAGATTTGCAATGAATTGTGCTATTACTCTCTGAAGGAAGTACAAGAAAACAAAATTCTAATTCTAAAATGAAGTGTTAGAAATTTAGCCAGGAATGTGTTCAGATATCACTGAGTGAGTCTCCAACGGATCCAGGTAGTTTGTATGGAAAGACAGAGAAGGAGGATAAACTCTGAATCTCTATCTCTAGGATACAAGGGGCCTACACTCTAGTAGGTGGTTTTAGGACTGTAATCGTGTGTGGAGTGAGATCTCTACGCATGTCCGGTAGATTGGAGTGAGTGAGAGTGTATTACCAGAAAGTTGGGGTTTTTTGTTTTTTGTTTTGTTTTGTTTTTGCTGATGTTGTGGTTATAGAAATACAAAAGTGATCATGGCTAACATCTCTCCTCTGAGGGGTAGGGAGTAAATCCATTCACTGTAATCAAAATTCAGGTGTACTTTAACCACAGCGCCACCTCTGGGTAGCCTTTATTTCTGCATCCTTTGCATTTAGCATTCTTTTCTCATCTTGGGTTAGAAAGATTTGTGGTCTAAAAGTGCCTGCCTGAGTGAAGTACAAATGTCAGTCTTTTATTTCCACTGATCCAAAACACACAGAAACTGTGTAAACACATGCAAGGTCATTGTGGGCAAAGGAGTTTTGTATAAGGGTATTCTTCAAACAAATATAAAAACAGTGCTTCAAGTAATAATCCTGGTGGAAAGTAAAATTGCCTAACTCAAAATCATGTTATATTGTGCCCAGAGGTTGGAGAAACGTCGGCTGACGTCCCACATTCATCATTCAGCCTACTCATTTAAAAGGAGGAAAAACAAGTGTGGTGCTTTGGAAAAGAAAGAAACACAGTTTCTTTCTTGAATTCTGATTAAACGTAGGAGCCATATTGATCCCAGATCATTCGCTCCTCTGGTCCTCAGATGATCTGACCATACTGTCCCTCTTCTCATCCTAGTCTTTACATCCTGATCACTGTTGTGATTTCCAAATGACACTTCTCTGAGAATTTCCCACGGACAGCCAGAGGCTCACCAAAACCCATGCTGCCTTAGATGCTAAAATGACCTCCTCCAGGACAAGTGTCCAGTGCTTTCTCAAGGGGGAAAAAAATCATCCTTTTAAAGCCAATGCAAAACTATTTATGAAGTCATTTTAGGAAAGACTTTTAAAAATGTCTGCCCACCTTTCTCATTACTACCACAAAGATCCTCTAAAATTAAAAGACTCCTTCAAGATGAATCCCAAAAGCTAGAGTATGGAGACAACAAATGCTACCCAGTGTGGAAAGAAGGAAACAGAGTTAACAGGGAAAAAAAAAAAGAAAAAAAAAAAAAAAGGAATGGCAGTTGGTTCCTATGCCACTGGGTTCATTGTGTTGTTACTATCGTGGGCTTCGGGTGTGGGCTACTCTTGGGTAAGTAGGGTCTGTGGCAGCCTGCAGCATTTAAGAATAGGGGACGAGGGTGTGGTGGCGCATGCTTGTAATCCCAGCATTTGGGAGGCTGAGACAGGAGGATCGTGGTTCCTGAACAGCCTCAGCGACTTAGGCCCTTTGTAACACTGTTTCAAAATAAAGAATAAAAAATAGGACTGGGAGTGTCCCTTGGAGATAGAATGGCCTGGGTTCCATCCCCAGTACTGAGGAAAAAAAAATAGAGGTTTATGTCTAACCCAACATTTCCAAAAGACTCTATTTCAAAGATCCATATCATGGTCTTAAATTTTTATCATAATACTCTGGATTTACTGACTGCCGTTTTTAGTATTTCTCAAATCCCTTGTAGATAGCTCCCTAAATGTCTCATATGATAAAGGAGTAGATAGTTGCCTTATTGGAATATTTTTTTAAGTAATCCCAATAGTCACACTTGGTAAATACCTCATTGAATTATGTTAATCAGTATTTAGGAAATTCTATCCTGACTCCTGTTTGCATAGGGCAATATGAAAGCATAGTGAAGAAATTTATTGTATTGAAATAAAATAAATGACCTAGGGGGAAAAGCAGCATTGATATTGTTGTAACTGGAAATATAATTTAAGATAGGCATCGTGGCTCACGCTGGTAATTCCAGTACTTGGGAGGTTGAGACAGGAGGATCCTGGTTCGTGGCCAGTCTCAGTTACTTAGTAAGGCCCTCTGCCGCTTAAGTGAGAACCTGTTTCAAAATAAAGAATAGCCGGGCGTGGTGGCGCACGCTTGTAATCCCAGCATTCGGGAGGCTGAGACCAGAGGATCGCGGTTCGCAGACAGCCTCAGCTACTTAGTGAGGCCCTCTGGAACTTAGTGAAACCCTGTTTCAAAATAAAGAATAAAAAATAGGGCAGCAGGTGTAGCTCGGAGGTCAAATGTCCCTGGGTTCCATCCCCAGACCCGCAAAAATAAAATAAAATAAAGAATAAAAAATAGGGCTGGGGGTGTAGCTTAGTGGCAGAATACCTCTGAGTTCAACCTAGCACTGCAAGAGAGAGAGAGAGAGAATTTAAGATGTAGATTTTTGCCTTTTTTTTTTTTCTAGTTCATTAGGACATTTGGAACTCCTAGAGATGACAGGAAAGGCAAAAAGGATGATTGGAAAGGAGAAAACACATCTGTGGTCCAGCATCTCACCTAATGTAGCAAGTTATAGTGGTGAGAAATGACTCATTTTCTTTCATAAGGAGTTTATGAGAGTAGGATCAAACCTTTAAAATACCCCAGGACGGAATTCCATCAACGATATTCAAGCACAAGTGATATTCTGCAAATATCATTGCCAATAAATTGGCAGACTCTGTGCGTGAGTATATTATATGTTCATTAGGGTCTTCTCAATGGCTTAATGGGTCGACAGGCAATGCTTATTAAAGTTGAGTTGAATCTTTGCATGAGTAAACTTAATTTTGCAATAGTTACAAAAGAGGATACATAGATGACTGGGTCATTTGTATATATGCGAGGGGGTTATTACTAAGGATATACATTTAAATTATAAACCCAGTGGAAAATAGAGATTCTATTTAAAATTAATTAGGGTTCCTTTCCAAGATGATAGAAATGAGCACTTATTGATAGAGGAACTAAGGAATTAAGACATAATTCATTTTTTTCGCATTGCCTCTAACTATTCTTGGTAAAAGAAAGGCTAATAACTTAGAAATTTCAAATGCCCCAAACCACAACTTCTTTCATTAGCGTCACTTTTAATTATGGTATTGATATAACTAAGCATTTTCTCTGAGTAGATTTGTAACAAAATGTAGTATTTGAAAGTATTACACTGGTTCCTATTTTGCTCAATGAAAAAAAGTTGGTGAGTATATTATAATATTTATTCATACAATTGTAATGAATGACCCTATTGGAATTAGGGGAGTACAATCCATGGCTGTCCATAGACTTGAAAAACACACATTTCTACTCTATATAGCACCATAAATTTTTTTGAATAAAAAGAACAACCAGATATGGATTTTTTAAAATAATAAAATTGGATAATTCAATTGACTAAAATGTGTTCCCTCCACACAGAGGTACACATTATAACGTCATCATTTATATTTCTCAACATAAATCAAATTTCATAATAAAATTGTTTTTGATGAATCACCACTTCTTTCCTAGCTTCAAAACATTCTGACAGAGAAAGCAAATTTGTCGATTTCTCTGTATGATAAGAAATCACTGAAAATATATTTAAGACCTTTAGTCTAAGATGATGATATTTTTTGGAAGATTTCCTTTAAAAGGAAAATATTCAAGGGAAGCCATTTTCAAATTTGAAGAAGCAACTGAAGGATAAAATAAACTTTCTCTTCACAATTTTTTTTTAAAAGAACCATCTGCTGTGCTCTCTGACAATAAGGCCAAGAGAAGTCATTGCAGAATGCTTTAGAAATAATTTCCTTAAAATTTTTTTTGAAAAAAAATGAAAACTTACCCAACACTACCTTTATACATGTTCTCTCTGATTAGAAGGCTAAAACGTCCACACACTGTACCCAGATACCTCGCTCTGTACTGTTTTTATTGCTTTTCTCCACTGAGATAACATTTCACACTGCATTGAAATTCCTACTTACTGCTTGTGTCCAGTAGTAAATCCTAGCACATTATTAGAATATCTGCCTGTTATCAGCTCCGTCAGGGAATGAATTATTGACTATAACTCATTGCTGGGAAGACTACGTATGACACTCCAGTGAAGTTTTGATAATTTCTAGAAGTCATGATAATTTATGAAAGGGGTTGTGATTGATCTTCCACCACCTATTTTGCACCTATCAGTAAATAGGACACATATTGATGGCCTACTTGAGCTACATTAACAATATGGGAGAATTCCCAACTTAAGCATTTCTTTCTTTCTTTTTTTCCGGAAGGATTCCATTAAAACGGAGGCTCTGTTTCTATTAATTTTCTTCTGTGTGATTTACCCATGGGAGTTGGTGATCACAGATCTCAAACTATTGAATGTATAATCTTACTACCCTAATAATTATTTAGATATATTCCTTATTTGTAGTTATTCTAGCCTCTGCTCTTTGGAAAGAAAACCCTGGAACCATCGCAGCAGGTAAAGGTGGAACAAAACAAACACTGGGATTTTAAAGTCTCTTCAAGTGTTAGGACAAAGCCGATAGATTAAGAATGAATCTTTTGAATTAATGAATAGTAGGCACATTAGTTACTGTGCTTTTAAAAGCTTGTAATATATTCAATGTAAAACGTATATATACTGTTCAACATGATATGACTGTCACTTTAAAGTTTGTGGAAACATGAAATAATAATCGCCCATAATCACAACTCTCTTTTAGTTTTGTGCTTATTTTTCTCCTGTCTCATTTTTTTTTTGGCTGCATCCTCCAAATTCAATTATTTTTCAGGGTAAACTCTACTAGACAAATGTTTCCTTTATCCCTTTACTGAGTTTTCATCATTGTGATTTCATTATTGTCTTATTTACTGCAACAATTGCTTCCTAGAAAAATAACAGTACTTTCAACTCTTAATATATACTATGTAATATAGCAAGCAACATAAATAATAATTTACAACTTAATGGTTATTTCCTAGATGACATTTAAAACATGCTTTAGATTTCTGGGAATTTCAACTTATACCAAATAGTATTTTGTAATCTGATACAAATATAATGGTGTCTCTTTTGCCAGAGAAGTCAAGATTGGAGGCGGGTGACTTGACTGAACACTTGGTTTAAACAAAATAATTCTTTCTTCATTCTATCTTAATTTAGTAGCTGCTAGCAGTCATCTAAACAATCTTAAAATTAAAAGATAATGTTAATGGGAGAGACTGTTGTCATAGGATAATGGTTTCCTGCTGCTAGATTAATGCAGTGGCAATAATACTGGAGCATTTATTGAAAATAAAGGGAAAGACAAAGCCAGGAGATTTATTTTTTAAGCAGGTGTCATGGATCCTATGACACTGTTGTGTTACAATTACTTTGTTTCGATTGTGCCAAATGGTTGATGGAGATTGCTCCTTCCCCATTTGGATAAGGGGAGGCAGTGACTTGACTCAGCTCCCCCTGACTGGAGAGGGCACCCTTCTGACTGAAGAAGATTTGTTGTGTGGTTCTTCCGATCAGAAGGAGGCTTTTAAAGGTTGTGCCATTTAAAGACAAACGTGCCAAAATGTGTAACTGTGTCCCTAACAACGACAGAAAGTAAAAATCTACATGTTATCAATGATTCTAGAAATGATAATAAGCCCACATTGGCACTTAAACGCATTGCTCTCCAGCATGCCCAGGAGAACAATAGCTTTGTCCATGGATGTTAGCCATTACGCCCAACTGTTGTAGACTTAACACCTTTGAACATATATGGTAATTTGGGGCCAAGTAACAGACTTCTCCAAGTGACAACATCATAGGATGCTGTGATAGTAAAATCTGAGGACTCCCTAAAGATTCCTACCTTCTGGTATACATGCCCTATGGGACTCCTCCTTGATTGTGCTGGGCCTGCTGATGAGTTGAGCCTAGAGGGTCTAGAGGTGGTTTAGTTAGCTTTTTTTTTTAATCACTGTAACCAAAATACTTGACTTAGAGAAAGAAAGTTTTATTTGGCTCACAGCTTCAGAGGTGCAGTCCAGGGGTGGCCAGTTCCAAGGCAGAAACATCATGGCAGCAGGGTATGGAGGAGGATAGCAATTCAGCTCATGGCAGGTGGGAATCAGAGAGGGAAGGAGGAGGCAGGGACACATATAATCCCCTAGGCCGTGACCCCAGAGACCCCCCTCCTCAAGCCCCAGTAAGTCTATTCAAATTATTAACCCATCAGTGGACGTATCCACTGATGAGGTATGATTCAATGATTTCACCTCTGAATATGTCTGCCTTTGCCAACACATGAGCTTTCCTGGGGGGATTCCTTAGCCAACCCATAATAGGAGACAAGAGATAAAAGAGACTCAGAACCATGGAAGATGCTCTCCTATTGGTCAGGAAGATGCAAACCATCTAGGGGTGAGGGCCCACTCATGGCAAGGACTCTAGAACAGCTGTGGTTGCAGAGAGTGGATCCCCACCAACAGCTAATAAAGAAATGAGGGCGATTCTATGAAAGAACAAGAAGCCGAGGAGCTCCAAAGAGTCCTAAAGTTGGGAATTCAACAGCGGTCTCCCAGCAGGAAGAAGGTGGTTAGTACAGTGTGGTCTAGACAGACAATCTCCAGCTGTCCTCATTCTTCTTTTGACCACTCATGTCAGCTGCGGAGTCCCTAGAGAGAGCCTCCCCTCAGGTACTCCCAGGTCTTGTGCCTGCTCTCTAGAGAAGAGCTACAACCCTCTTAGGCTTTCCTACTGAGAAGAAGCCTGCAAGTCCCTTCCTGCCAGAAATTTATACAGTGGGCAAGAGGTAGAACACTAGAAACAAACAGATAGGACTTAAAAAAAAATTACAATGTCAGTTAAACCGTATGTGGCCAAAGCATGAATTCTAGAATCATGCACAAGGAACAGTGGAAGCTCATCAGACAATCATAACCAAAAGACATCAGCCGGGCATGGTGGCGTGCACTTGTAATTCCAGCATTTGGGAAGCTGAGACAGGAGGATCGAGGTTTGTGGACAGCCTCAGCTACTTAGTGAAGCCCTTTGCAATTCAGTGGACCCTGTTTCAAAATAAAGAATAAAAAATTATAGGGCTGGGAGTGTAGCTCAGAGGTAGAATGCCCCTGGGTTCGATCCCCAGTAACACACACACACACACACACACACACACACACACACACACACACAGAGGTTTGCTATCCTCTGTCACTAAATAACAAGAGAAAACAAAAATAAAAACCACATATTTATTAAACACTGACTAGATGCCAACCAGTATTCAAGGTACTGGAGATACAGTAGCAAAGAAAGCAAAGCCCTTGCCCTCAGCCCTCATGGTGTTTATAAATTATTGTGTGTTCAATGGTAGTGCATGCTATGGATAAAATAAAAATAAAGTAGAGTAAAAATGATTAGAGAGAAGCTGGTGCAGGGTGGGGAGGGCCTTGGTAGTGGAGCACCATTTTATGTAGGTGAGTCAGGAGAGGACACAACTATAACATTTTTGCAGAGACCTAAAGGAGGTAAAGGAGCCATGAATCAGAGGGAAAGGGAGCTCCAGGCAGAAGCAGCAGCAGCCCAAATGCCCCAGGAGGAGGATCGGTGCTCCATGGGATGTAGAAGCAGGAGGAGGCCTGGTAAGAAGCTGGAGTGTACCAGGTGAGACCAGGGACCTGGACTTTTTACCTGGATGCTACTAGAGACCTCTGAGCAAGAAGATCTCTTCTGATTTATATTTTAAAGGTTCATTCTGGCTGCTGTGTTAGGAACACAAACTGCAGAGTGGAGAAGCAGAGGCAGGAGCTTTTTGCAGTAATAAGCCAAGGGGCTGGGAGGGGGGGTTGGCGCCACAAAGGAGAGGCAGGAGAGGCAGGATTGGGGCAGATTTTGCATCTAAGTTTTCAAGCTCAAAAGTACGAAAGCAAAACTGCAAAACTGAAAGTATTAAATGTCCAAATAATGCCTGCAAAAGGTAGCTGATTGACATTACAAATGTAATATAAGTAAATATCTAAGGCAGAAAGAACTGTGATTTCTCTTTCAAGATAACATTAAGTTCAAGAACCTTTGACAATTCTTTTGTGCCCTCATTTATTCTTGCAATTTTAAATTCCTTTCTGTTCCTGAGAAGTTGGGCAGGAAGCCCCACCCCACTCTCACCCTCACAGGACAAGAGTCCCCTTCTAATGAGTTGTGTGTATGTCAGAAATAGCCTCGATACTGCCTTTTCATTCAGATCTTTCTTAAATACTCATAAGAAAGAAATAACAAATATTGAACCTTTCACTGTGTGCCAGACACTAGGTTGGTTCTTTCCATAAAGCAACTCATTTAATCTTATTAGCAACCTGATACAGTCAATATCATTGCCTCCAATTTTAAAATTAAGGAAACTCAAATCATAAGCTAAGTAATTGCTTAAGGTCAGAGTCAAAGCTGAGATCCAAAACTTGGAATTCTGCAAAGCTTTATAGGTTGAGGGAACCCCAGAAGGTCTATTTCTGTCTGTTAATAAACTAGCATTTGGGGGCTGCAGGTATAGTTCAATGATAGTGTTTGCCTAGCACGCATGAGGCCCTGGGTTTGATCCCCAGCACCACAAAAGAAAATTTTTAATTTAAAAAAGGACCCTGGGTCTGTGAGGCCCAGAGGCATAGTGTCCCTAGGTTCAATCCCCAGTACCACCACCACTACCGATAACAACATATAAGCTTTATTAAATGGATTTGTGCAATTTTAAATGCCAACCCCATGGTTCTCAGCTGGGGATGACTTTGCCCCTTGATGGACATTTGGTCATGTCTGGGCCACTTTTGTTTGTCATAACTGGAGGAAGGGGAGAACAAAGTTACTACTGGTATTAATAAATAAAGACCACAGATTTTGCTAATGTCTTAAGTCAGGGGAAAGTACCATAAACAAAGATTTATCTTTCTCTGTCACATTATGACAAGTTGAGAAACTCATTCTTAACCATTGCAAGATCACTGGAGTATCATGGTAGAAGTAGGATAAGTCATGAAACGTTTACTATTAATCTCTTATTAAGATTAAAGAAAGAGAAAAGCTGGGTGTGGTGGCCCACGCTTGTAATCCCAGCATTTGGGAGGCCGAGATAGGAGGATTGCATTTGGCAGACAGCCTCAGCTGCTTAGTGAGGCCCTTTGCAACCCTGTTTCAAAATACAGACTAAACAAAAAATAAGGCTGGGGATTGAGCTCAAAGGTAAAATGCCCCTTGGTTCCATCCCCAGTACCACAAATAAAGATAAAAAGAAAAAAGAAAAAAGAAAGGGAGGGAGGGAGGGAGAAAGAGAGAGAGAGGAAGAGAAAGAGAGAGAGAGAGAGAGAGAGAGAGAGAGAGAGAGAGAGAGAGAGAGAGAGATTGATTCTGTAGTCAGAACAAATTGTGTTGGTCAGGGTAAAATTATTTTGACCTGCTTCAGGGACATTTTACCCAGTATTTCCTAAGGCACAGTGCCCAGTGAATGTGAGTGTGAGTTTTTTTAGTATAAAAGTACAAAAGCAAAACTGTAAACATTGAAATTAGTAAACATCCAAGTAAATGTCTACAAAAGGTAATGGATTAACTTGACAATTGTAATACAACTCAATTCTTATATAGGCACACTCAACTTGCCTGTGTTGTGGGATATTTCTGATATGATTTGGATGAATTCTAAAGTAAGACTTTTTGTGATCTACAGAAGTCTGATAATAGGTCTACAATGTGTGTGTGTGTGTGTGTGTGTGTGTGTGTGTGTGTGTGTGAGAGAGAGAGAGAGAGAGAGAGAGAGAGACAGAGACAGACAGAGACAGAGACAGACAGAGACAGTAGGGATTGAAACCAGAGTGCTCTACTCCTAAGTCATAGCCCAAGACCTATTTTATTTTTTATTTGAAACAGGGTCTTGCTATGTTACCCCACTGGCCTTGAACCTGTGATCCTCCTGTCTCAGCTTGCCAAGTACTGGCATTACAGATGTGCGCCACCATGCCCAGCTACGGTCATTATTTTAGAGGCTGAAATCAGAACCCTAGGTAAGGCTGCACCTGAATGAAATACCCAACTGTTTGAAAAACATGCATGTTTAGGCGACAGGCAGCATTTGCAAAGGTTCTGGGGGGTGGGAATCAGCTCACTTGTGCTCAGCATTCACTGGTGAGGCTAGAGCAGAGTGAGGAAGGCAGAGTGTAACGTGATGTTGGAGAGAGACACGGAGTCATTAGATTTTAGTCTGAGCACAGTGGGAGTTATAGGAAGATGTTAAACAGACTTGTGTCATAATCTCGCTTAATTTTTTTTAAATTACCTGGCCCTCTGGAAAAAAGTGACTAAAGAGATACGTGGCATGAATTATTGCAAGCGTACCTCTGGATAGTTTTTCCTCCCTAGAAATGGAGTCCCAGTTTAAGGTGTATACATTGATGCCTGGAATAAGACTAAATTTCCTAATCTTTCCCTTTTGACTAAGGTATATCCAATAAATAAAATGTAAGGCTTCTAGGTAGGTGGGGACTTGTAGGAAGGTGCCTGAAGACCACTTCTGCTTCTCTTTTACTTTCTTTGGACCGGAAGTGGGTGCCTACTGGATAAAGCTTCACCATGAGATGACCTTGGATGTTAAATGGGGATCTCTGCCTTATTATGCTTATTATGCCAAATAAAATCCTTATTTGCTCTCATGATTCTTTCCCAGGATTCTATTTGGACCTAAACATAATAAGGTGGAGATCTCCACTTAATATCCACATGGCCAAGATGAGAGCCAGGCATGGTGGCGCACGCTTATAATCCCTGCGCTTGGGAGGCAGAGACAGGAGGATCGCGCTGGTTCGGAGCCAGCCTCGCTGGCTTAAGAGACCCTGTTTCCAAATAAAAATATAAAAAATAGGCCTGGGAGTGTACCCGGAGATAGAAGGGTTTCCAGGAGCCCATACACATGGCCAAGTTGAAAAGTCATACATGTAAGTCTGGAGCTTCTAGAGCTCCTGGGAAGAAATCTGAACTGCAAATAAATAAATAAATAAACAAATTTGGCCAGATGTGGTGGTTCATATCTGTGGGCCCGGTGATTGGGAGGCCAAGACAGGAGAATCTCAGGTTGTAGGCCAGCCTTAGCAACTTAGCAAAATTCTGTTTCAAAATAAAAAATAAAATAAAATCAGGGCTGCAGCTGAGGCTAGGAGGTAGAATGCCCTTGAGTTCAATCCCTAGTACCAAAAAATAAAATAAAGAGAGAAATAAGTTTGGAAATTGTCAGTATATAGAAGGTATACAATCGTGAGTTTAATTTTTTTAAAAAAGGGCCAAAAATTGAGCCCTGGGAAGCCCCAACGTTACAGGTAATAGAGAGGAGAAGAGTCAGTTGGGCACCTGAGGAGAAAGAAAGAAAGAGAGAGAGAGAGAGAGAGAGAGAGAGAGAGAGAGAGAGAGAGAGAGAGAGAGAAAGCAAGCAGGCAATAAAATTGGAGGAAAACCAGAGACCACAAGAGGAAAATGTTGTAAGGATACTAGTCAGATCTGCAAATGCTGCTGAAAAGTGAAGGTGATGTTTGAAAATAATTAATGGAATTGGCAAGATGGTTTTATTGTGAAGGGAGGTACTATTTGGCTTTCCTACCCTGTTATGTCCCAGCAGCTAAAATAAAGTGATATGCTCGGCCCTAAACCAATCATGATTAAATTCCTGGATTGAGCAAGAGAAACCCCTTTCCTGAAATCAGGAGACTTCTACCTTGGGGGGAAAAAAAATCAAGAATAGATTAGCAGAGAAGAGGGGTCAGGGAGATGGCCAATGGTCAAGTAATAAATACTGTCTGCTACAGTACTTTTTATTGTTGCATAAGAGTCCCCAGCCTCATCACAATTAGAATTGGTGCTGCCTTGGCACATATAAAAAAAGGAGCTGGGGCTCTTTTTGCTGTGGTCGCTGGTCCTGTGATGGGCAGAATGTCAGGCATTTGTATACTGTTAATTGCAAAATAATCACTGCCATCTTCAAAAAGTTCAACACACCCAAGACTTCTAAAACTAAATAAAGATGCTGCCAAGTGAAAAAAGGAATCATCGGCATGGATTCCCCCCTCTCTAAAACACTAGAGCCACCTGCTTGTCAACCTCAAAAGAATAAACACAGTTTGATCACATGCATAAAAGCTGGAAAGTTACTACTGACCAAGTTTTAAGAAAAATTGATGCTAAAGGTTTATAGTAAAAAAAAAGGGGGGTGGGGAGTCCAAAAGAATTCTCACTTGATCGTTAAAATCCGGGTCCTTCAGTTTCTGTTTCTCCATTCTCTGGTGAAAACCCTTTCACTGGCCTTCATAAAGTCTCTGAAAGTGAAACATTCCATTGTCATTTGTCTCCAAGACCAAGGCGGGTTATGGGAACCAGTCTCTCTTACTTCCTCCAACCCTGCGGCCATATATGGAAATTATGCTTCTAAAATGAGTGGGTGGCTCTGGGAAGCTGGGAGAGCTGCTTTATTCAAAGAAATCACCATCCTCTGGGACTAGGCCTGGCCTCATCCTCATAACAATAACAAGCTAAACATCTCATACCTCTGCCTCAGGAATGCTACTTTCCCTCTCTGAATAGAATCTGAAGACAAGGAAAGTTACTAAAGCAAAAATAATGGGAAAGAATGGCAGAAGACCCCCTATCTGCCAACGAATCACGGAGCATGCGTGGGGACACAGTACAAAGTCCGCCCTCAAGAAATGATAACTCCATGAACACGAGGTTCTGCCAAGCACGCCGAGGTGCCTGCACCTCCAGGATCTCCTGATTATAGACTGAGCAGAAAGTGTTCAAGGACATGAACTATCTAAAGGCAGGAAGAGAATTTGGGCATGCCATCTGTATCAGCTGGAAAGCAGAGACAAAGAATACATAACATTTGGCGTTAGTGCAGTGGAAAACCTACCAATTTCCAAAATGAAAGCAAACAGCAGGGATCCTAAGGTCAGAACCTTTATTTTACAGTGAGATGCGAGTCGACCCAGGGCTCAACAGGGGCCACAGCAAGTTAGGGCTGGAGCCCACCTTAGGGGCCAAGTTGCATTTTCCCCACCTTGTCACCAGGCCGTCTGCACCCCTTCCAATGCAGGCCGTGATCCCCTTTACTGAAGGGTGGTTGGCTAGAATAGGTATGAGACGCCACAACAGATGGAAGCCCATGCTCGACGCTGTCTTCTGCACTCATGCTCACACTGGCCCTTCACCTTTGACTGGAGCCCACTGAGATTGGCCACCGTGGAATAATAATTTTGAGTACAGGACACTGTTGTTTACCTTACCATCAAATCATTCCCTACCATCCTCTTTTTCTTCTCCATTAGACCCTTGGATTCGTCAGGTATCATGATACCAAGCACTGTTCAGGTGCCTGGGGCCTTCCACAGTCTCTGGAGGTCAATTGTGAGTGGTCTAAGCCTGAGGTCACTGATTGGTTTAGAAACAGGCATGTGACCTCTATTCTGGCCAGTGAGGTGTGAAAGGAGGTCAGTTGCCTGGTATTTCCAGGCAAGGTTTCCTTGTTCTTTACTAAAACAACCCAAAAGAGTAGTGGAATAAGTAACCCCCTGGCTTCTGCCTTTAAATGTTGTCATGGGAAGATAACCATCTGGTGACCACAGAGGGGTTCACCAACACACCAAGCAAAGAAAATAACAGAAACCTATGACTTTCATGTTGGGGAGGGAGAGCCTGAATTGATCCAACCAGAAACTTTCATCCTCTAGTGTCTTGTTATGTGAGAATATGAACACCTCCTATTGTTCCAGACACTTTTCATGGGGTCTTTGGGTCACCGCAGCCCAAAGCATCTTAATTATTATAAGGTAAGAACGGATCTTCAGAATTTCCAAAAATCCTGGAGAGGTTTATTTTTGTTTTCTGAAAATAACAACAAAGAAGGCTGTCTTTAAGATGATGTTTCTGCAATTAGGCTTCCCCAGTCTCAAGGCCTCCCTCGCGGCATGATTCCACCACATGCTATCTCTTAACACTCTTGTTTCCAGAACGCCTATTATTTTTAATGTGGGATTTTGGCCTCGGTCAACCCTTGTTTATACCATTAGGATTTAACATGCCTCATGCCTCTATTGGTTTCTCTTGTTTCTTATTGTATGTTTCAGAAGGCTAGGGATACTTTAAAGAAAGAAAAAAAGAAAAACATTAGCTAGACACTGGAAAAGGAAACAAATTCTCGATATTAGCCTTAAGGGTACTAATATCTATTTCCTACCAGATGGGTGAGATTTCAGGGCCTGGTAAGTTCACGATGTATACATTTGAAACTTATAAAGCATTCCCTTTGTTTCATCTGTTTGAATAGAGGCAGTAATGATATTCCTTCATTGTATATCGTTATTAAGAGTCTTTTGCTTATGTTAAGAGGGCTTATGGAAGGTTTCAACCAAACACAAAACCACTTATTAGGACAAACAGAGCTTTTAAAAGAATACTATACTCTCATGAATAAACTAGGTTCTGATTGGCTAGAGTTGCAATTTAGCTTTTATCAGTAATTAAGGGCAAGCCATGGAGCAAACTCGTTAGTTGACACCAATTACAATTGGTAGACGAACTAATGAGTCCAAGGAAAAAGTTATTTATTTCTAAACTTTTGAAGCATAATTGTTGTGTAAATCGGATAGCGCACAAATCTTTTCCATACGTTTAGGTTGGTAATTGAGAAATAAAATGGTTACCAAATGTACTCTTTGTCCAGTTTTGTTCTGCAGTCGGTCTCTCCCGGGACTCTTTAAAGTGTAAGGAAAAGGTGATGTCAACGGCAACGTACTCTAGGCAAACGGAGCCAGGATTAATTAATAGAGATGAAAGGGAAACACTAGACCTTTCTTAGCCATCGCCTTCCAGTTCCCGCAGTTAGATACTTGCTGTTCTGCAGATGACCAAACACAGTTCGGAGGATGAGGGCCAGGGCCCAGACACAGCCTTGTGTTTAAAAACAAAACAAAACAGGAGAATGGAGAATGAGCCTTGTCTCCATCTCATTTCCAGCATGTAGTCTTTAAAATGAGGAACTCTCAAGAGCCTTTCCCTTTGAAGTTTAATATGTTGGGCTTTACATCAATATAACATTTTAAATGTGTTAAACAAATTAGTCTCCGGTTACAAAAGTTTTGAGACATTTGCAAGTTGCTGTTTAACTAAATTTAATATGTGCCGGCAAAGTTGATCATGCAGTTGTTCATTTAGAAGAATGCACATTTAGAATGATTAATAAATAAACCAGCCTCCCATTGCCTCAACCTCTGTGTTTATTTGAAGGCAATCTACTTTAAAAAGACATTAATATTCTTAGAATTATTATTAGAATAATTGCTTTTACTCCTCTCAGAACACACATTTTTACTCATTTCCCTTCAGCACAGACAGCTTTTCACTCAGATATAAACTGCCCATTATTATTCCCCACCCCCCCAAAAATGAAGAATAGGAATTATACACTTTTCACTAAGGAATAATTAATTTGTCTCAAGTATTAGAACAGAGAATCGTAGAGTGACTTTGAATGGTCGTCTCTGAGGAGCAGCACTGTTTGTTCCCTCCCGTCTTTAATGAGCTTTAGTAAATGGCCAGGAAAAATTACCTTCTTTCTGTAATATGAGAGAGGCGAAGAATGAAGGAAGCTATAGAATCCCTAAGAGAAAAGGGAACACACACGCGCGGGAAAACACACACACACACACACACACACACACACACACACACACCTCCTTCATAGCAGCCCTCAGCAGCTTGGAACGTGGTTCTCCTTTAGACTTATTTGAGGACAAGAGATCTGGTTACTAAGTGCATTAAAACAGAAGCATGTCCCTAATTTGTATTGATTATTGTTATCGTTACCACTGTTGAATCTGCTGGGGAAACCATCCATCCTATACTATAATTCTGTGGGGCTGGATATTCGTTACATCCTCCATGTTAAATTTTTCTCCTTCACGACTAGAAAAGAATTAGAGCTAGAGCTCTAACAGAAATTAGCTGCAAAGGAGCTGCCCCTCCCCCCACAGGTCACTGAACTCTAGAAAAAAAAGCTCCCCAGATTGCAAAGTCCTACCCTAAAGGAGGCTCACACAGCCAAGTGACTCTCACAAAGAACCAGGTCTTCTTTCCCAGGTTGCCCTGGGAGCCACCTTGCCTCCCACTCAAGAAATGACAATCCTTTTAGTCCTTCAGGTGGAGGGGAAGCTTTACTCTTATTTCATGGTGGCCAGAAAAGTAACTCCTCAGGAGATTGCCAACACCAAAGAGGGTTCAGCTTTTTTCTTTCTTTCATCCCCTTAACCCTGCGCTGGGCTTTAGGGGACCGTGAGACAGCACCTCTGTTCCTCGCCTGAGTTCTGAGCCCACAGGAAAGGGCCCAACAGCACCCTTGGACTGAAGCTGCTCCCTGCAGATGTGGCTTTTGTCTGTGGGAAAGAAGCTAGAAAGTAGTAGACAGCTAACTGGACTCAGCATTTGTGCTCCTTGCACTGTGGTCTATGCAGCTCAGCAGAATGCATGCAAGGGCCTGGGCCAAGTGCCGGCCAGTGGCTTGCTCTCAGAAAGAGGAATGTCAGAGCTCCCTTTTTTCTTCTCAAGCACCAGACATCCCCATTTCCAACATGGAGAGATGCCCGCTGGGGATCAGTCCAGTCCTGTCCTTGCCTCTTTTACTGGATTGTGTGTTTTTCCTTTTTCTCACCAATAGTTACTCAATTTAAGCTCCATTAAAAAATAACAGGACTCTAAGCTGACACTTTGACAAGTCTTATAAACTGGTTTCCACTAAAACTGTAATGACTGATAGAAACAGACCCATATGAATTTCAGTTCCACCTCTTACTGGTTTTACACCTTTGGGCAATTTCCTTAAAGTCTGAGTGGTGGAGTCCTCCTCTATAAAATGGGGATAGTACCGGTGAACTTTGCCAGTCAGTGTGATGGTGTCACGGCTCACACTTGGTAAACACGCATGTCTTTCCATACTCAGCCAAGAAGGTGATACCAATAGTTTCTAAGTATATAGCTTAAGTGTATAAAATGCTTTAATAATTAATCCATATTACACAAGAACTATGAGGATTGCACAAATCTCATATTACGTCTCCTAATACAGGAATGATCTTTGTTTTACAGATGAGGAAATAAAAACTCAAAGAGTATAAGTGACTTGCTCAAGATCCTTTAACCAGGAACCAATAGAATTAGGTTGTAAATGTGAGTTCTCTGCCTCCAAATCCTACTTATTAATAGGCTTTGTAACACTGAAAAACTAGAAACAATATCCCTTACAGGAGGCAAACTGGCAGCCCCAGGGCTTAATCTAGCTGCCAGATGTGTTTTGTTTAGCTGACAGTTTCTTTAAAATTTGAATTTTTTCGCTAACATTTAAAAATCGTGATATTATTTGTAAATATTTGGCCTTACAGATTATTTTAAAAACCTGAAAGGTCTAAAACCTGCATGCCCATATAGCTCCCCTATCAACTTGTTCTGTGGCCTGGAGAAAGCTCCCTCTTTGCCCTCTCTCATGTTTAAAGGAGAAGAACAATACCTGCCTCCGAGGATGTTGAGAATTACATGAGATAAAACATTCAAAATGTTTAGAGCAGTCGCTGGCCCATAAGGAGAGCTCAGTCAACCTTCTGCATTATTTTTATTCTACTCACTACCTGCCATCTGCCAGCAACATGGAGGCCGAGGATTTTCCTAGAGACCTGCAAACTACACTTCAGTTTGAAGAAATCCAAGATGGAAGTGTTGTTTTAGTCTGACATGCAAAGCCAAAGTTGGTTCTTTCGCAGAAAGTACGGCTTAACCCAGCATTAATGCCTGAGCTGTTCCAGCTGAGGTTCTGAAGAAAAGATTTGTCATGTCTGGCATTTATGATATTTAAAGCAAACAAGAAAAAAAACTAACTTGAGCTGGCACACTGCATAGCTTTGCTAGGGAGGAAAGGAACAAGACAGGCGAGCTGGGCTTGGCTTTGCTTAACCTAAAGAAGGAAAGGACAGAGGAAAGACGGCAGAGGGAAGACAAGGACGGGGAGTGAAGGAAAAGACAAAGCCTAGAAGGCTGTTCTGAATCAGGAGAGGTGACCTGCTGGTGCTGCCAGAACACTTCAGATATGCTATGCCCTCTGGTAGCAACTTGCATTTTGCTTTGTTTTGTTTTCAAAAACTTCAAAGTTTCTCCAGGCTTCGTCCTCAATTAGAACAAATGTCAGTAACATGCTTGAAGAAAATTTGTTTAGAGATGTGTGTATGGTTGAAAATTGCACATTACACATGCCTCATGCGTGATTTTCCACTAAATTTTTAACGACGAGCGGAGGTACATGGTTCCAGATAGACGAGTGAATCTGAATGTATATATCTGGTGCTTTGCACGTTGACATAAACACAGCTGCTTTTATACATTTGAGAACATTTGTGTTTATTTGAATGTGTGATGGGGAGGTCATCAAAATGAACACACTCGTTGTGTTTATTTGAATCTCACATCGCTCATAAGAATACATGCCATGTTTGAACATGCAGTCAAACACCAGCTTCTCTAAAAGGCAAATCAAACCCCAAAAGGCAATTCAAAGCAAAACCCCATTAATGCTGCATTAGAGGTAAAATTCCATTCACATGAAAGCCAGGGAATTTAGAGTTAAAGGTTTTCAACAGCAATTTTACTTTTACTAGCTTGAGAGAAATACACAATTTCTTTCCATTACTTTATCAGAGTACATAGCATTTGTATTTAGCAAAAAAAAAAAAAAAAGTGAGAAAAAAGAAAGGGAAAAAAAGTATAAAACCAATCCTAGTACTAAAGTACCAAAGAGTTTTGCAAGGAATGATACACTATTAGAGCATCGATGACAAAAAGCACACCCACTCGATTGCTTGTATCTGGGGAATGCTCTAGTGAGGTCTGAAGTTAGCATCCCCCATCAGAGGGACTTGGGTTTGTGGACATGAGTGATGGTTATAGAGATGGTCATCTGGATGCATGGTGTAGTATGGCTTCATAATACACCCACGTATTTATAAATACATGGATGTTCTGATTTACATACACAAACAAAAGACAGGTCACTACCAACACGGCCTGTCAGTACTTACATGTGAGCACACTTGCGCGAGTCCTTCCACACAGGCTAGTGCCAAACACAGCATCCTGTGACACATCGTCTTGCGCACTTTGAGAGGAAGAACAGCGCTAAGCTCAACTCTGAGGCATGCAGGCAATGCCACGTGCTATGTATGTGTGAGAAAGATTGAGAATGTGCCCGGTTCTCAACTGCTGCTCTCCTTAAAGGCAAAGGCCTTCTCTGCCAGGCTGTGGTAGCCTAAGTTCTTCCTCCTCCACATGGTGTAATTTGGAAAGAGTATTTAGGTTGTCGTGAACTGGAGCATCTGCCATTAGAATCTTCAGTATTCAATTCACAGAGCTCATTACCTATGGTTTTCTTTGGGAAAAAATATGAAAAGCAAATAAATAAACAGAAGGGAGGCAAGGGGAACACAGAACAGCAAGATGAGGTTCCTCTGGAAATTAAATAGCAGATGCAGGCGATTGAACAACAAGAAAAAGTGTGTGTTTCTGTTTGGCTTATGAGAGCTGACAAGATTACAGCCGATGGTGGTTCGGCTGAAGAGTAGAAATTTTATTGTACGGTATTAATTAAAGCCGGAGGGAGTGGGATACCAGGAGCAGGAGGTGAGCCCGTATTTCCACAGAGCCACAGAACACTAGGGTTTGGCCACCAGGCAAGACTTCAAATATAGGAAAAATTTCAAAATAAAAGGCATAAGAAATGTCTAAAGGCCCATGTTGTCATAACAGAACCATGCTTAGATTAACATAATGTTCCCACCAGTTTCCCATCAGGACAATTTACAAAACTCAAAACTGCTTAGCTTGTTAAATTAGATAAGATCAGCCTGATTGAGACTAGTAGCTACATCTACCCCTTTTCAATTTTATCTACTGTAGCTATGTCTTTGTCTCCCTACGATGATGCGTTTTTTTGTCTACCTAAAATATTATTACTACTGTGCAGTGTGTTACTCATTCATTTTAACACATTTTTGAAGATGTTTCAGAAATGACAAATGGAAAAGAGGAGAGGAAAGTTGCATTTTAAATGAAGCAATTTTCTGAGTTTTATGTAGAAAATGAACAAGACTTTCAAAACTCCCCTTTGATGAGGCCCCAAATATACAAAGGGATCAAACTCTATATAGACAAAAGGATTTTCCCCTCTGACTTTGGAGTGATATCTTATTACACTAATGGCTCTTGACAGCTATCATAAGACCCTTCATTTACAATCTTCAGGACTGTGGAGGCAGGACTCTGCCATTTTAAACCTTAATGTCACCCAATCAGAAACATGTGAATTTGACTCCCAGAAAAAGACATGCACTAATGTAAGAGAAACCAGAATTGATTTAGGTGAAACAGAAAGTTAAAAGGCTGACTTTTTTTATATGATCTCATTTCCAAACATATAATATGTACATATATGTTGCAAATATATATAGATATAGAGAGAGAGATATAGATATATAGTCAGAATGTTTAAGGAACAAGGTGTCAATGATGGTTTTTCTTTTTATTAACCATATTTGATGCTCTTCTATAGTAAAATATGAACTATATTATAATATGAAAAATATCTTTTAAGTATTTTCAAAAGTACCAAGATGCCCATCAGTTTCATCTCTAACAATAATACAGGCAGGGACACAGCTCACTGACCTAGAGGTTCTTGAAGATCATATAAAACAAATTACCTTGAGATCAGTACCATTTTATTTCTGCTTTCACAGATAAAACAAGTGGGAGTCCCAGTGGTGACCCCCTTGTTTTCTTATGACGATAAATGAAGGAGGCTGCGTAGTCAGCTTTTCCATTGCTGTGACAAAAAATATCTGACATGAAAAACATAGAGGGCAGGTTTATTTGGGCTCACGGTTTCCGAGGTACAGTCCATAGACAGTTAACTCCAAGTCAGACATTATAGTGGCACAGTGTGTGGCAGCCCTTTCATGGCAGCCAGAGAGTGAAGAGAGACAGGACGTGACCAGAAATAGACTCTTCCAGGCCATGCCCCGCCTACCCACCTCCTCCTCCAGCAATAACCTACCTGCCTACATTACTACCCACTAAGTCCATTCTGCTTATTAATCTGTTAATAGATTTATTAACTAATGAGATTACAGCCCTGATTGAGTGATTTAACCTTTGAATATTTTTTTATTGCCAACACATGAGCTTTGTGGGGAAACAATCTATATTTAAAGCATAACAAAAGCTATGTAGGAACTAGTCCTTCTGTAAATATCACGTTCTTTCCTCTATTTGGAAGATCTGGATAACACTAGCATTCCTCGAAGTTGTAGCCATCTTTCTGATAACCCAGCAAGATAGGTATTACTATTAGCCTCCATGTTAATGAGAAGGAAACAGCAATTCCGAGATAGGATGATTTGGCTGTGATCTTTTGACTCTATTAGAATGTGGTCATGCTGGACTTGGCCAGAGCTTTGATTCTGGACCTAGAGCTCACCCTCCACCCTGCTAAATGAGATGACCAAGGGCAAGAATTCAAGCAGGCTATATCCATTTTCTCAGCCCCAGTTTATACATCTGTAAAACTCAGATAATAATAAATATATCTTATACAGTTGTTCGATGATTAAGGAGTTAGTGTAAATTTAGTATCTAAAATAGTTCCTGACTTCTGTTAAATATGAGATAGCCATTGGCTATTATTATTATCATTATTATTATTAATAACAATACCATATTATTAACAACATACTCATTGATAACATAAAGTAATCTCTTTTACATGTCTTAAATAAAAGACATTTATTAATAAATTAAATTAAAACAAATTATTAAATAATTGCTACATACCATGGCCAGATGAAAGCTCCATAGATGAGGCTTGCCCTCTGTTAAAAAGGGAGACTCACTAAATTATTAAAAAGGCACTAAAGATACATAACACCATTGAAGACAGTCTCCTTGAATTAGTTAGAAGGATTGAAAGAATTTTAAGCTGAATAATTTTCTTTCACTAAGAAAAACAATATACCTATAACCATGCACCACTGAATCACCTTAAATATGTTATCCCACCCTTAGGACACACCGGTAAGTGGTTCTGGACTATAATATGGAAACTGGACTAATGGGGCAATGTGTGGATCATGTCAAGGCAAGGAGTATTAAGTTGATTAGTTAGATTTAGTACTGGATCTCATTCTTCTGGCTTCAAGGGGAAAAAGAAATTAGTCATTTGGGTAAAATCTTGTTGTGTCTAGCAGTGTGGTCAGGCATGGCATACCTGTGGGCAACTAACTTTCCCCCTGTTGCTCACCTTCTCTGAGTCCTTAAGTGGTTTCTTTGCTGCCCACTGGTCTTTCAGGCCTGAGGGCAACGCTCAGGATTGAGAGCCAGCTTCCTGCTGAGCTTCTAAAACAAATTTTGCCTCTCTTGCTTCTTGTTACTATTCCCCGTGCAGTGGATCGAGCTTTTCTAGAATTATGAGCTCCCACATAAGAGCCTGGGCGCTGAGTGAGGAGAGAACGCGCAAACCTTCCAGCCTTCGCATTTGGAGGCCACTGAAATCTAGATAGATTAGAGGGGATCCGCCTCCCATGCAATCCAGCTGAGCACTCCAGATTTCTTTGCATTCGGGTTGGAGGTCAAAACCCTAGTTGGCCATAAAGTATGACTTTTATTCCTTCCTTGTTCCTTCTCATTCTCTAGCTCCCCTTAAGGTGAGGAAGGAGTTAGGAATCCCTGGGTCCCTGGACACGTCACGCAATACCAGTGTCAACTACTAACCTTGGGCCCTTTCAGGAGACTTCCCAAAGGCACTGCACAGCCCAAGGGTTTGGTTCTGACTGTCTGGATGGCAGGCCTCAAGCTGGGCTGTTGATAGTGATCCTGGGTACAGGTTGTAAGGCATGATTTTATGGTGGCTCTGCTCCAGCGTGTGGGCTTGCTGTGTGGTTTGAGGGAAGCTTCCTGAAGAGGCATTTGTGGTGGATTTTTGCCTTTGTTACCCACTTGGTGACTCATTTGGGAATATAATCAAGTCCTCCATCTTGTCTGACAGAAGTACCCTGGGCTCAGGCATGTGCCTGGCCAGTACCTGTCAGCACTCCAAGGGCCTCCTTGAACGTCTTTGTCATCAATGTCAAACGAATGTAGTGTGTGTTGTTGTTTTTTTTTTTTCCAATTACAACATTTCTTTTCTATTCAAAAGAAAATAGCCTTATTGAGTTCCAAGGAAATGGCATATAGGCTTACAATCTAGGTGTACTAAGATTGTCAACATAAATATTGGCACTGCTTTAACAGGCACATGAGAACTACAGAGTATCTGTTGATTTAAAACATTTTAATGGCTTGCTCTTGTCCAAAACGCACACTGTGCTTCCTCTCCAGCCTCTTCCCAGCCCCTTTCTCTGGTGTTAATGTCACATCTGAAGCCAGGTCCCATCAGTCCCTTCAAGAAAATATCCAGCAAAAGCCTTCCATTTCCTGGCGTGCATGGGTAAGGATTCCTTCTCTGCTTGGCTGTGCAAGCAAAGGGGTCCAATAATCCAAAGCAGCGCAGTTGTAATGGAATTTTCTGGAAGAATCCACAGTCAGGGAAAGGCTGCATTCAGATGGCTCTATCAGACCTGACCTGCCAGTGGTTCTGGCAAGCTCCCTCCCCATGTTTTCCCTTTCAATCCCTCTACTCCATCTGAGCTGAAGTTAGACTAGGGGTTAGAAAGGCAGGAAAGCAGAAGTTGCTGGAGAGATGGCTTTTCACCACTCCAGATGTTAAGTGCCTGCTCATACCCAATCTGTCCACCTCCCCGTCCTTGTGACCTTCCAGGTAAGAGCTGCCCTCTTACATATTGAGAGCATCTCAAACCCTCATAACTCAGAAATGGAACCAATCAATGCTCCCAATTTACCATAGGGTTGCAATTAAAAAAACAATACTAATAAGCCCGTAGCTGTGGTATAAGCCTTTAATCCCAGTAGTTGATAGATCAAAGGTGTAAGGACAGCCTCAACAACCTGGCGAGCCCCTCAGCAACCCAGCAAGACACTGTTTCAAAACAGAAAAATAAAAAAGAGCTAAGTTATGGCTCCGATGTAGATTGCCTCTAGGTTCAATACCCAATACCACAAGTAAATAATTTTTTTAAAAATGACTCTCAGAAGCCAGGCGTGGTGGCGCACGCTTGTAATCCCCGCGCTTGGGAGGCAGAGACAGGAGGATCACGCAGTTTCAAAGCCAGCTACGCTGGCTTCAGAGATCCTGTTTCCAAATAAAAACATAAAAATAGGTCTGGGGGTGTAGCCCGGAGGTAGAAGAGCTTCCAGGAACCCCAGTTCCACCATAAAAAAAATGTCCCTCAGGCTGCCTGTTCAAGGTCCTCCTCCCCTCGCCCTTTTGTTATTTGCCTGGCAGACGCAGGCATCATGAAAAAGCGCATTTCAGAAAGTTTGAAAATCCAATTTGTGCTACTGTTGTTAAATGATGGTAACTTCTAATCACTGAATCGGAACTCATTAACAGGGTAGCATTAAGGAGTCGCTGCTGCATTTGAAATTTATTTCTAGGGGGAGTCTGGGTGCCGTAAGGGACTTCCTCTTGGGGTCATTGAAGTCACTACCTTCAGAAAACAAAGTCTTCTATACAACCACCTCCAAGTCCCTGCCTGCTTTCTTTTAGGTATTTAACAGAGGATTATATAAGGTCCAATAACTCAATTAATTAAGAGTAAAATGAAGATGGTGACTTCATATTTCTTTGGTCAGTGGAAATTTTAACATTCTCATAACCTTTTTTTATTCTTGCTTCTCTTTGTGAATGCTAATAGAAAAATCCTTTTAAAATGGTATTTGGTTAGCAGGGGATATGCCGACAACTCCGCAGTATCTTCCCACAGATCACTGCTCACATCATTCAGATGTTGAAAATTTTAAATGAAATCAATACTGGCCTATTCACGTCAACAGCACTATCCCTGGCCATGTAAAAATATAGAGAGAAATTGCAACCCAAGCGACTTACCCAGCGCTCTTTTCATTACAGGTCGTCAATTAAATTATTTCTACAATATTGTATCCGTCCACAGAATGTTACGCAATATTCATGCACATTACTTCAGCTACACAGGATCCCTGTAAAATAAATGAGGGCGGGCAAGAGACCTAGTAAAATAGGAAGGCATTTACAATAAGTCCAGTTACTTGGCTGCCGAAATTGGCCCCACGATGATGCCTTTATTATCATTTAAGAAACGGCAACGTCTTCATTCTTGTCATTCCAAATTATTCCATACTGTAGGAAGGAATATTCTCAGGTTTCTCGTAACAGTTCACCATGCGGGGTTGGAGAAACTTTGTCCGGGAGCTCAAGCGTCAGCCTCTTTTACAATGGACCTCGCCTATGGCTTCCGCCTTCAAAGAAGCCGGATACAGCACCTTCGTTCCCTGGATGGAGTAGCAGCTGCTGCATTGAGAACAGGGACCCCATCATTACCAGTCAAGTCCTCCGGCCTTCATTGATGACACCCCAGGAGGTTCTGCAGCTCCAATTGCCCCCGGTGCTAGTGGAGGAGCCAGCGGACTGTGCAGAGGCCCACCCGAATCAGTGATCCAGCCAAGATGCATCTCGGCAGGAGGATAAACTGATTGAATCAATAATTTCAATCACTGCCTATCCCTGATAGGAACAGGGGAGGGCAGAGGAGGATGGGGGAAGGGAAGCCCTATGCGTGGAGAGGCAGGGGCTGAACCCAGACTAAAAGACAAAGAAACATCACCATGAGGAGGAGAGGGTGGGAAGGAAGAAAAATGATGTGCATTTACTCATTGCCCACGGATTGTCCTCACTCATGAGAGCCAACCTGCAAGCAACCTGCCACCTGGCAGCCACCTCCTCTGTCTACCGTATGTATTTCCCAGGCTTGGGTCTGGGGATGATGATTACGATGGGCTGAGAAGTGGCCCACAAAGCCTGCTGCATCCTATGCCTCTCTCTGACCAGGTGTACAGTGGCCACGAGCCCCAGGCCAGGCCAAAAGCTCAACTTGGTGGTTCCTCAGCTTGTGATCATATCCATGCCAGCAAATCAAACCACATGGGGTCTGGAGGTGAGGCATCTCTTTTCTTAAAATAAAAGGGGTTAAATCACATAACACCTCAAATCGGATTCTCCTGGGACTACCACTGGAAGGATGTGCAGGCCAAAGGCACAGCCTACCCACTCCTACTGATCTGATACTCTCTGCAGAGAAATCTGTGGGTAGATGCTAAGAGCAGTGGGGCTGCCCACCAACCGCTGTCAGATTGGCTATCTTCTATTGGGTCCTTACCTGGAGGAGCTAATGTAGCCTCACTGGAATCCCACCAGGCGTTGTTATGTGTGTGCCCATTTTATAGAAGAGGATGGTGAGGTACAGAGGAGGAAAGTAACTGTGCAGCGTCACTGAGCCAGCGCCTAGTGGGGCCTTAATGGAATCCGGGTCTAAGTGACCCCGAAGTTAGAGCTTATAGCATCCAAAGCGTACTGCTTCTCATCTTCCCTGCTACTCAATGGAGTAATAGAGGAATTAAGTTTCTTCTTTTGCAGAAAGCCTCCAACCACCTGCAGAAAAATCAAATTGGGTGCTCAACTAGGTTTAGTTCAGGCACAATAAGGATAAAGAGGGCTTTGGGGAACACCCCTTCTTTCCACTCATCTCTTCTGTCTCCCACCCCCTAGGCCTTGCCCTGGCCCTTGGTGGCATCCATGCCCTGGCCTTCTTAGCTGCGCATCCTCTGCCCAGTCACTACCTAGACCCCAGGACAAAAGGTGCAAGTTCTAGGTCCCAATCCTTCTGGGGCCCGTCTCTGCAGTGAAGCTGCCAAAAAAAAAAGGCTTGCTGTGGGGCATTGGGGTCAGGTCTGGGGTCTTTGACGGTATACCCCATGCCTCTGTTCACTTCTTATGCTTCTATGCTTTGGAAGACAATGTTCTTCATCCAAAATTCTAGGTCAGAATTTCTGGGTTTTGGGTGGGTCGTCTGAAGGAGACTCAGAGAGAAGCAACCCCACTACATATACCATCATCTCAATTAATGACAGTGATTGTTTTCATCTATGCAAACTAATAAATAATTTTTTCTCATAGTTCTGGGGACTGAAAAGTCCAAGATCAAAACACCTACAGATTAGATGTCTATGGAGGACACTTCTAGCTGTGTCCTCCCCTGGAGAAAAGAGGAACACAGGTCTCTGGGGCCTCTTTTATATGGACACAAATCCTTGTATGGTGGCTCTGACCTTATGGACCAATTATCTCCAAAGGGCCTACCTCCCAACATTGGGGACTAGGTTTTAATACGTAAATTTGGGGGAGACACAAACATTAGATCATAGCAAATGTCTATTTTTTCACTCACAGGACTCACAGGACCCCAATCCAGAGGCTTCTCAGGACACACAGCAGCGATCGAATCACACAGAAAAGAAAGCTTTGGTGGAGAAAGGCATCAGTGTTTTGCACAGTGGAGAATAAAGTAGGAACAGATGAGCTGGAGGTGAACTGGCTCTTTTCTAAAACACCATAGTGGGAGTGACCCCAGCCTTCCTGAGAGATCTACTTGGAGCATGTGGCATGCTGTTAATGGAGCCTACAATTCTAACACACTGTTTTTCAATTCAATCCACCAAAATTTTTTCAAGAGCTTGAATGCATAAGGTCCTGGTCTTGCATCTGGAGACATGGAGATGAATAAGACACAGTCTCTGACCCTGAGAACCTCGGAGTCTAGTGGGAGAGACACACCAAGAAGTAACCACTGTACAAAGCAAGCAGTGATTAGTGCCAAGTAGAGACCCATGCAGAGAGACCTGTGGGGACTCAGAGGTGAGCTGATTATACTGTCCACAGAAGGAGTTTGCAGAGAAAGGACTGAAGAACAAGAAATGTAAAAGCCTTGCCACATAGTACCTACCCAACATCACACCAGAAAATCAATGTGGCTCTGTGAAGAAGGAATTTGCCCACTTTTCAAATGGGGAAGCTAGCCAGACAAGGTGGTACACACCTTTAGTCCTAGTATTTGGGAGGCTGAAACAGGAGGATCACAGGTTCAAAGCCAGCCTCAGCAACCTAGAGAGACCACTTCAAATAAAAATTAAAATAGGGCTTGAAGGTGTAGCTCAGAGGTAGAATTCCTCTGGATTCAATCCTTAGCACCACAAAATTAAAATAAAAAATGAGTGAAGAAATAAATAATAAACAAATAAATGGGGAGGCCAAGGAACAGCCCAAGCAAGAGCCAAACCTAAGCCCTTGTGCCTATCAAGACCTAGAGACTTTCATTGACCAGGAGAATATAAATAGCAAAGCTCCACAGTATGCGCTGATAGTTATTATTATTGAAAGAGGCAGTGTAGACTGGCTTGGAGTGTGTATTTTGAAGTCAGATAGCCTGGCTGAAACCATGTGCCGCTGTGTGACCGTGGTCAGTCATATCATAGTCTGGGCCTCAGTTTCCCCATCTACAAAACAGGAGCAACAGTGGCCACCTCGCAGGTTGTCATGGGGCCTCAAGGGCACACTGTTGGTAGAGACAGGCCGTCTGGCTCCAGTGTGAAGTGATTTCCTCAATCCTCTTCTCACTTCTCCTCTGTGGGCTTGCTGGTTATGGGCTAAAAAGTTTCTTCACAATCAGTTGGCCAAGGGCCCTCTTGGGAAATTCAATAAAAAGTTTAGCAAAGAACTGTAAATTCTTAATTGTGGGGGATTAATAAGGCTTTATTATGGTAAATTTACCTCACACATGATTTAATAGGTCAAAACTACACTTTGTAATTAAAAACCTAAGAAATCATGCACAGTGAGGCTTATAACACACAAATTTTAGTCTGAAATAACTAACTCAGGAAACCATAAAAGACAAAGCAGTGTATATAAATCACGGCTTGGGAAGAGGCAAGGTTTTAGGAGGCAGGTAGATCTATTTGGGGATTTAATTCAGGTCCTTCAGTACAACTTCTCGACTCTTTCACATCTGAACTGTTTAGCCAGCCCTAATTTACAGATAATGGATCCAAGATGAAAGAAGAACAATGGGGAAACATCAGCCTCACCCATGCTGACCCCCGGCCTCCCGCCTTCCCACCCGCACTTGACACAACCTTCCCAATAGATGCTCACCCCTCGTGCCTTCCCTGAACCGACAGACCCGGCAATAATTTGTATTCGAGCCCTGGGTTCTTTTTGCTTAAGTAGCAAGAAAATTAAAACTGTGGTGAACTTCTAGAAGATTCTCAAGGCAACAGAGAGCATATTTCAATCACAAGACAACATGGTATAAGAGTTAGACACACAGATCTGGGGTGGAGGCGGAGCTGGTGTGCAAAAGTTTCTTCTTATGTAAAATGAAAAAAAATATTTCCTATCTCTTAAAGATCATTGTGAGGATTACATAACATTGTGAAGCATTATGCGCAGCACCCAGGGAGAAGTTAGTATTTATTACTCATTACTATTATTATTACTTATTCAAGTCACAAGGGTCATGAGGAAGGGGAGACAGAGAAGAAGAAAAAAATCTCATTACCGAAAGTCTCATCATTCTTAGTCCTGAATTACAGAGATATATTTGCTCTCCTGGAAAAGAGGTTTTTTGTTTTTTTTCAGGTATAGCAAAACAAAAACAATGATTTTAAAATTCAACAAATTATCTAATAACTTTTGGTCTTTGGCATCGAGGTTGAAATTTTACTTAATGTTGTGCCTGACATTTCTTTTCAGAAGAAAATAAATTGGGAAAGTTTAGTTCAGAGTTATATTCAGGGGGAAAAAAAGCAGAGGGTTAATTGGTTTGAAAGCTCTAGTGATAAGACAAGTTGAATTTCTAGTTGTTTTAGTTTTAAGTCACATTTAGAAACATATATTTAGGCACACATACATACACATACACACATATGTTTATATGTCTGGTTAGATGTCATAGAGTGTACAGTTCTCTGATCATACAAAACACCAATATGTGAGCAAGAAAGGGAACCTCTTACCCTGTAACTGCCCATGAGACCTTGTACCAGAGTTTCATTTCACCCCTGGAATCAGCCATCTCTGGTGGCAGGGGGGTAAATCAGTCTCCATTGGTTTGACAAGACTTCCAGCTGGGGTGACATCTAGTGTCACTTAAGGGGCATTCCATAGTCTCTTCTCCTCATGGCCACTGCCTCCCTACATGGTCCTCAGGGGAAATGGCTGAAACTAGCCTGGTCATGTTGACTTCTTCTCATTTATTCATTCACTCACTCACTTATTCCTAGCCTCTGAGCTGGGGTCCTGCTTGCCTAGAGAAGTGATTGTTCTACTGCCTCCATGTCCTGTTGGAGAGATGCCCAGTTGTGCCTCCTTCTGCTCCTTTGCACTTCCAGGAAGTGCAAAGCAGGATGTCCAGCTACTCATTGGGAAGACAGCTCTCTTCTGTACTATCAGCAGCACATGTTGTAACAATTAGAATTTCCATTTTAAGATAAACAGATATATTTTCCCTTTTGAGCATTCTGCAGGGGCTCACATGAGACTGACCAAATGGTTTCCGATCGTGGTCCCAGTTTTGGACTCTGCCACCCAAGAGTTAATAAAATCAGATTAATGAAGAGGCCTGGAGACTCAGAGAATCTAAACTTGGAAGGTAGGCGGGGGGGGGGGGGGAGAAGAGAATTGGGGGCTGAACGACTTCCTAAGGCAGTGTCCTTGCTAAATAAATGCAAGCCTCGTCCATTTTCTTCATGAAGGGTGGGGAAATGTTTTCAATAAAAGAATGAAAACAGAGTCATTGTCATTAGAGCCATCCCCAAGGAGGCCTGTGTGTGCTGAATGCTTCTATTTAAAATTCAGGCGTGAGCACCACACAGGTGTCTCTTGTGGAGTTGACTCTCAGTCTCCCCCTCAACCCCACCCTGCGCCCACCCTATCCATGAACACACGGCCCTCCTGGCCTTGAACACTCACTTGGGTTTGGATTGGAATCTAGCTACTCTTTGGCATCGCCGCAATTATGTTGGTCAAGGCCTGTGTTCTTGACAAAGAAAACATTCCTCTAACTCAACCTGAGTAATCCTTAATGAGTCCTTGTATCTTGTGATAAATTTCATAATTATTCAGCCCCTACCACTAACACCGAAATTCATCAGTCAAAGCAAATTAGCCGAGATTCATTAGAATAAGACATCTAGTAGGCACATGTACTTTATTAGCCTCTTACACCAATAGTTTTAATTAGGTACATATTTCACAGCTCTCCAGCTACTCCAGTGAAGGGCTGCCTTTATCTCTTTTATTTACAGTAACAAGCTATCAAACACACACCACCATAATTAAACTTGGATATAAAAAACTTGTTTTATTAATGGCAGCCTATGCTAGCCTTGGATTTCTGAAAACTGCACTAGACAGATATTTTTATTAATTAAATAAATACTATTCAATTAAACTGAAAAGATGGGGTGATGCCCGCGAGGGGGCGGTGAGTGCCAGTGAAGAGTGAAAGTCTCTGCTCCCTTCCTAGCTGATGGTTTCCTCTATCTCACCTTCAGCGGGGGAAAAGCATCCTTCATCAGATATTTTAGTGATGAGAAAAGTGATTAAAATCCAGAACATTTTTAAATTATTAATAAGGAATTTAAATGATGTTATAAAAAAGGGAAATACAGGAGAAAATGTTACACATTCATGGAATTTTGGCTCATGCATAATAAACAGTTGAAAACACTACTTCTAATACCGCCCAAATTAAAGAAGCCAAGCCACGCGCTTTTACACTTGGGTAGTAGTGTCAATAAACGACAAACGGCGCCATCTGCTGGTCCTCGAGTTAAACACTTAATTCAGAGTCTGGTTGGCAGTGCACTGGTTCTTAGTTTATATTAAAAAAAAAAAAAAAAAATATATATATATATATATATATATATGCCTACACCTATTGATACTTTCATATGGCTAGCCAAGGAGGTAGAACTCTGTATGCAAGGTGAGGTTTGAGCTTAGCTCTGCAAGTCTCCTGCGGCGTCTTCCAGGAAGACAGTGTTAGTGGGAGGTTGAGCTCTCTTGAGTTACTATGAGTTGAGCCGTCTTTGAGGTGTTTACAGAAGGCCACAGCCAGATGCTTAAAAGGAAACATGGCATAACAAACCCCACAAAATGCCCCTCAGTTAGATACTCCCTGAAGCTTTTGAGCCCTGAGTTCCTGGACTGCTTACACCACAGAAAACCACAGAATTCTGGGAAGCTACCCATAAATTTTATATCATCATGATTGTCATTCCCCAAGATCTTCCCTGGAATATTTGTTTCTTTATTTCCAACCCTACTATGAAATTCCTCACTCTTCATACCTCTCAGGGGGTCCAATCAAACCAATCAAACCAATCAAATAGCATCACACTGATTTAAAGATCTAGACTGATTGACCAAATTGACAAACAAAAATCCAGATCCTCAAAAAATAAAATAAAATAAAAACCCTCTAGAGCATTATCCCATCTTCTTCAAGGGTCTCTGTGTCTTTAAGCCTGACCAACTCAATCGGTCCCTCTGAGGCCACCAGCACTTGCAAATGGAGCTTCTGCACTTCCAGGGAGTGTAGTCACAGTGACACTTCTTTCTCCTTGGCCACAGTTTGGGCATAAAATAGGAAATCAGATTATTTTCAAGATTCATTTATTGTTATAATATTTCTCATAAGTAACAGATATCATAGAAAAATAATTTACATTTTTATAGGATATCACTTAGAGGAGATTGTGAATAAAAACGTTATTACCAACATCTGAGTGAAGCATGTATTGCTTCTACCCTTTCTGTGAGGTAGGCCTCAGGACAGTTGTGAGTGAGGAAGGAGAGCGTACCCTAGCTACAGACTACAGGAGTACAATGTGCGCTATTCACACCAGACGTGGGGTGGTGGGTGTGTCTGCAAATAAATTTCCCCAAGTGTGTCTTTTTCAGGGCTTAAAATTCCTATGAAAATAGAAAATGGTATGAAAAAGCTTCCTTGAGGGAAAATCACCCGCTCCTCAAATCCTCCTTATTATGGGCAGAGTCCCACTGGGCTCCACAGGTTCCCCGGAGCTCATATTGACAGGTTGCTGGCTATCAGCGTGGCAGCATGGGCCTGGCCCTGGTCCTCAAATCTCTGCTCATCTTCTCAGTCCACCCTCGAGGAGTCAAGGATCATTTGCATCTCTGGGGACTCCGTAGAGCTAGTGTCTCTGCTCTTCCATCAGCTTCAGTGAGATCTCTACAAAGCTTCCAGCCCAGAGCCTGGGCAATAGGGGTTCTCTACATCCTTTCTCTCTCTCTTCCTCTTGCCCTTTACGGCTTCCTGACTCCTGCTGTCATGCTTAATTTTAACAGGAGCAAGAGGGTGCTCTTGAGGAGCAAGGTCGGCATGGCTCTCCTCAGACTCAAAAGAACAGACAGAAGTAAGGTGAGCGGAGAGCGCAGATGTGAAGGGGAAGGGGCTGACAGGCATCCAACAACACTTTGTCCAGGCTCTGGGTTCAGGGCTTTATCGATATCTGATTGAAGCCTCACAACAGTCATGTCTAAATGGAATATTATCTGCATTGTTTAGATTTTGAAAGTGAGGCTCACAGAGGTGGGGAGACTTGCCCAACATCACAGCAGCTCTGTGGGCCAGAGGTGGGCTCTGATTTCAAAGCCCAGACTTCTCCAAGGCAGCACACTAACACCCCAAGGCAGAGCTCAGCACCCAGACCCTTCTGCCATGGAGCCCACTGAGAGGCCCCAGGGCTGCCTGGCCACCTCACCTGCCTGGTTACTCCATTGCCTAGGGCCTGGCTGAAACCTTCTCCTTGCAACATCCTGACTCTTCTCTATCTCTTCCTGCTTCTCCTCTGTCTTTTGGGGGGAATCCTCTCCCTTTAAAGGATCCTTGAACACCAATGCCCCAAAATTCTAATCTCAGCTCTGTCCCACTCTGCATCCTGTCCCTGAGAGTCTAACCCACCCCATGATGAGAACGGGCAGGCAAGGCTTCCTGGACGTACTGCTCCAGTGCTGATCTTTCAGCTCTCCTAAGTCATGGACTCTGATTTTGTTAAGCCTCTCTATTTGGGTATCCCTTAGGCACCTCAGACTCGACATGTTCAGAATAGTTCATCTTTCCATGAAATCCCACACACACACCATCTTCTCTCAATCAGTGGCATCCCCTGTCCCCCTGGCCAGAAAGCAGAGACCAAGTTGCTGCTCTAGCTGCCCCAGCCCAACCAGCTGCACTGCCCTGAGCATTTGCTTATCTGTTAGGTCTACCTCAGCTCCCATGCCTCTCCCTCCCCCTGCTGACACTGTCCCGCTTTGTACCACAGCCATCTTTTCGTCTGTTGTAATAGCTTTCTAACTACATCTCCACTTCCAGATTTGCCTTCTCAAATCTCCTCTTCCCAGAACTACCAAATAAATCTTTTTAAAATGTAAATCTTTCTGTAAAGGTCTATATATTTCAGGTCTCTCTTGATCCATACTGTCAGAAACAAATACCAAACTGACTTATGCAAAAAAGAGAGTTTATTGGTTCTTGTAACTTGGAAAGTAGACCCATTTGCTCAGAAAACAAAGACAGGAGCCTTTCTCTTTTCATCCTCTGCGTTTGGTGTTGGGTCATGCTCAGAGAGATTGTCCTAATGGTGGCAAGATGGCCCCTAGCACCTTCAGGTGTGTATTATAGGAGCTTAGGAACCTCAGCAGATAGAACTCCATTCCCATGAGTTCTGTGATAATCCTGAACTGTCTCTGATATGGTCCATCTTGGCGCAACCATTAATATCTGAGCCAGTCACTGACCTAGAGGATGAAATCCTATTTGCACAGGTTCACAGCACCTACTCACCACTCTTATGTTACCTGATCCACAGGAACTGAAATGACAGGAGAAGGACTCTCCAAAGGAAGCCAAGAACTTTTATCAGAAAAGGGAAAAATGGACTCTGGACATCACCAACCTCCCCCTTAAAATATTTCCATGTTGGATGATTATTAACCAATAAGAACAGTAATAAGGATTAGCAGGTACATGGAGAAACTGAAGCCACTGGGCACTGCTGATGGGAATCTAAAGTGGTTCATTTTAGATTATTGTGGGAAGCAATATGGCAGCTCCTAAAAAAAATTAAATGGAAGCCGGGCATGGTGGCCCACACTTGAATTCCCCATGCTTGGGAGGCGGAGATAGGAGAATCACGCAGGTTCGAAGCCAGCCGTGCTGGCTTAAGAGACCCTATTTCCAAATTTTAAAAAAAAAGTATAAAATAGGTCTGGGAGTGTAGCCCAGAAGTAGAAGGGTTTCCAGGAACCCCAGTACCACCAAAAAAAAAAAAAAATTTAAATGGAATTATGATGCATTCTAGCAATCCTACTTCTGGATACATACTCAAAAGAATTGAAAACAGAGACTCAGAAAAAAATACTTGTATACCAATATTCATAGCAGCATTATTCATAATATCCAAAAAGTAGAAGCAACCCAATAGATGAATGGATACAGAATATATAAAGGGAAGAATGGAAGGTAGGGAGGGAGGGGTATATGTATACAATAGAATATTATTTGGTCTTCAAAAGGAATAAAATCTGAAGCATATCATAGCATAGAAGGATCATGAAACATTACAGTAGATAAAACAAGCCAGACCAAAAGGGCAATATTGTGAGATTCCATTCACATAATGTCCATAAAGTAATCCGAGAGAAAGAAAGTAGAAGAGTAGTTATGAGGGGCTAGGAAGAGGGAAAATGATTGTTTAATGGGTGCAGAGTTTTAGTTTGGAATGATGGAAATGTTCTGGAGATGGGCAGGGATGAGTACATACAATGAGACTGTCTTTAATGCCATTAAACTGTATACTTATAAGGAGTTAACATAGCCAATTTTATGTTCTGCGTATTTTAATTACTATCAAAAAGAAACTACCAACAGCTCCCCATCGCTTTCCAGATTAAATATAAACTTGTAAGCATGATATACAAAGTCCTTTTGACCCAACTTCTACCCATTCCTTTAACTTGTGCTGCCCTTGCTCCACACACACCTCAAAAGGACACTTTCCAAAAGTACTTTTTGAGCTGGACGTGGTGGCGCACGCTTATAATCTCAGCATTTGAAAGGTTGACAGGAGGATCGCAGTTCAGGGACAGTCTCAGCTACTTAGTGAGGCCCTTTGCAACTCAGTGAGACCCTGTTTCAAAATAAAGAATAAAAAAATAGGGCTTAGCCAGGCGTGGTGGCACACGCTTGTAATCCCTGCGTTTGGGAGGCTGAGAGAGGAGAATTGTGCAGGTTCAAAGCCAGCCTCGGCTACTGAGTGAGGTTCTCAGCAACTTAGTGAGACCCTATTTTCAAATAAAGTATAAAAATAGTTCTAAAAGTATAGCCCGGGGGTAGAAAACCTCTGGGTTCCACTCCCAGTACCATAAAACAAAAAAACAAACAGACAAAAAGGGCTGGGGGTGTAGCTCAGAGATAGAATGTGTGTGTGGTCCTGGGGGTTCCATCCCCAGGACCATACACACACACACAAAAGTACTTTTTGTAATAGTGGAAAAATCCTACATCTGTGCTGTCCTATATGGTAGCTACTAGCTATATGTGGTCATTGGCACTTGAAATATAGATAATATGACTAAGAAACTGAATTTTAAATCCTAGTTAACTTTAAATAGCCATGTATAGTTAGCTGGTTCTCTATTGGCCAGTACAGTTCTAGGACAGAGTTATATCAGGTTATTTTATAACCATCTGCCTTTGTTAATTCTCTTCCTTCATCTTAACTGTCATTACCTCCTTTTCTTATTCCCAAACTCTCAAAGAAACATGAAACCCTTGTGAAGTATTGCTGGGAAGTACACATTCCCTGACAAAGGAGGATGTCATTGGAACTCTTCCCAATCCCATTTTCTTGCAAACCTTCATTTACTCATTTCTACAACTCTTCACTAGGCACTGGAGACACAAAGAAGAATCCGGTTCTTTCTATAGAGCTCACAATCAGATTTCCAACAACCCTAAATACTCCTGTTCTACCCATTAGTCAGATCCTAATTTCCTCTTATAAAGACACCAGTAATATTGGCTTAGGGTCCACTCTAAGGACCTCATTTTATCTTAATTACCTCTGCAAAGGCCTGATCTCTAAATACAGTTACATTCAGAAGTACTGGAGGTTAGGACTTTGACATATGAATTTTGATAGGAACCCAATTCAGTCCAAAACACTATACTACTTTAAGGACAAACACAATTCTGTCTTGCTCAAAGTCCACAGAGATCCTGTGTGTACAAGCTTAACCCCAGGTCAAGGAATTTCAGCATGCTTCGCTAACAAAATCTTTGTCACAAAACTGTTTCTTTTCTCTTTCCAAAAACACAGCAAAAGATTCTACCGATTTAAATTACTAAGTAGAGCACCCTGATTTATCTGCAAAGACTTTCAGGTGCCCTCACAGTTTAAGGACAATGGTTGAAACTTGCTTCTTGTGACTAAAGAACCAGTCTTAGAGAAAGTCAGAGAAACCAGATAGCCAGGGATTAGTAGACTACTACCCATGAGTGCATGCTTACTATTTTTTTAAAAAACAGTAATGTAATAAAAATCTCATTTCTCTAAAAAAAATAACTAGAAGATCTCAGTATGTTTTCTTAAAAAAAAAATTATTACCCAGAGTCATCCCTTATGGCTTCAATATGCACACATTTGCAAGAATATGTGTTAAGGTAAGGTTTTTCTGGGAGGAGCAGAAAACCCGAAATTATGAGGCTTAGACAAGACAGAACTGTTTTCTAACTCAGTGCCATTATGTAGGGTTTTTCTGGTGCTTCCACAGAGTTGGGGCCCTTACTGTAGCACATCACTATCTGTGGCCTTCATTCCCAAGGTCATCTTCTTGTCCAACTTGGCTACTCCATCTCTAGCCTAATACATTAAAGCAAATACATAAGAAGAAAAGAAAGAATTTGTACACATCACTCTCATTCACATCCTATTGGCTAGAGCTTTGTCACAGGGTCACAGAGTTGCAAAGGACTTTGGGAAATGTATTCTTCTTCATGTTAACCATATGCCCAGCTAACCCCTGATAATTACTACTATCGAAGAAGGGAGAAGCAAAAATAAATGAAACAGTGTTGGGTTGTAACCTAAAGTCTAAAACAAATATCCATGAGTCCATAAATATAAAGAAATAATTAAATGAATAATTGAATAAAAGAAAGAGGGAAAATAGACAAATCTCCAAATAATTTATCTAGATACTCCACTTTTCAGGAAGGTGGAGCATAATTCCTCACTCCTTAAGTGTGGGCTTTACACAGTAACTTTTTTTTTTTTCCAAAGAAAACAGAATGAGAAAGAAAAGATTAACTGTAAAACGGAGAATACAGACAAAAGCTACCTCAGTACAGGTCATCAAGGTTCACGTGCACAGTGATGAGTAACACTGATAGCATGTGCCTTTGCTACAATGGGATGAGAATGGCACTTCACCCCTGTGGTCTTCTCCATGACACAGCACTTCAGTCTAGCCATGACAAGCACACCATACGATCCCCAACTGAGAACAGGCTACAAAACACCAGACCAGTACTCCTCAAAACTGTCAAGATCATCAAAAACATGGCAAGTCTGAGAAGCTGTCACAGCAAAGTAGCTTAAGAAGACATAGCTCATATATAATAAAATGTGGTCACTTGAATGGAATCCTGGAACAACAACTACTACAATGGGGGAGGGGAAGACAGAAATTGATGAAGTATGGACTTTAGTTAATAATAATGTATTGATACTGGCTTATTAAATACAACAAATATACTGTATCAATATAAGGTTTTAATAATAAAGGAAATTGGCCACCTGATACATAGGTACTCTCCTATCTTTTCTATAATTCTGAAAATATAAAACTTCTAAAAAATAAAAAGTTTAAGCCAGACACCATAGAGTGTGCCTTTATCCCCAGTATTTGAGAGGCTGTAAAAGGAGGCTCAAAGGTTGGAGGCCAGCCTCAGCTACTTAGCAAGTGCTCAGCTACTTAGCAAGACACTGTTTCAAGATAATAAATAAAATAGGGCTGGGGGGTGTAACTTGGAGGTAGAATGCCCCTGGGTTTAATCCCTGGTACACCCGCCAAAAAAAAAAAAAAAAAAGTTTATTTTAAAGAAATAGAGACTAGATATTGGAGGACAACACCCAGCCCCGACACCCCACACACAAGCTGTTTGCATTCTTTGACCCTTCCAATCTAAGACATATTCGTGCTATAAAACACCTTTGAGGTGATTTGACTTATCACCCAAAATGAGGAAAGAAAGCCTAAAGCACCCACAAAAAGGATTTGTCTGCTATTACCCAGCCAGCTGCCGCTGGCGAGGGGGTGAGTGCTGTCTCTCCCCACGGTTCCCACTGCCTCCCTCTTCTCCAAATTCCAGAGATGTCCACTCGCTGCCTGAGGAGACCCGTCAGCCAGAGCAGAAATCTCCTCACCTTTAAAATACAGATGGTATCATTAGTATTCTAACCTTAATTCTTTTGGAAAGATACTGAGACACGATATACGCATACCTGTGGTGTTTGCAGCACAATTCACAAGAGCAGAGTTGTGGAACCAACCTAAGTGTCTGTCAACAGATGAATGGATAAATAAAATGGATGGAGTTTAACTCACCCATAAAGAAGAACAAAAGCCAGGCATGGTGGTGCTCACCTGTGATCCAGTATTTGGGAAGCTAAGATAGGAGGGTCACAGGTTTGAAGCCAGCCTCAGCAAGTCAATGAATCCCTCTGCCACTTAGTGAGGCCCTATTAAAAAATAATAATTTAGAAAAGGGGCTAGGACTGGAGTTCAGAGATATAATGCCTCTGAGTTCAATTCTTCCAGTACCACCAAGGAAAAAAAATCATTTACAGGAAAATGGAAGGAACTGGAGAAAATGCCAAGTGAGATCGGTCAGACTCAAAACGTCAATGACTATATATTTTCTCTCGTATGTGGAAACTGGAAAGAAACTAGGAAACAAAAAGGACTTCAGGAGCCGGGCGTGGTGGCGCACACTTGTAATCCCTGCGCCTGGGAGGCGGAGACAGGAGGATCGCGCAGGTTCGAAGCCAGCCACGCACGCTGGCTTAGGAGACCCTGTTTCCAAATTTTAAAAAAGTAAAAAAAAAGAAATAGGTCTGGGAGTGTAGCCGGAGGTAGAAGGGTTTCCAGGAACCCTAGTACCACCAAATTAAAAAAAAAAAAAGGACTTCAGATAAATACAATCATTTTGTGACTACCAAACTGATGCCATCCACACACACCTTCTTCTACCCACCCCTCAGTAAAGTCTCCTATAAAAGAGGAGTGCTCAGCCCTCAAAGGCTTCTCTCTTTCTGGAGATGGCCCCCATTCGCTCTTGCATGTGTATATCTTGCTTTCCTAAATAAATCTCTATAGCTCTACTCTTAATCTTGGAAATTCTGTGTGTGTGTGTGTGTGTGTGCGCGCGCGTTACCGGGGATGGAACCCAGGGGCTTTCTACCTCTGGGCTATACTCCCAGACCTATTTTATATTTTATTTGAAAACAGGGTCTCATTAAGTTGCTGAGAGCCTCACTAAGTAGCTGAGGCTGGCTTCGAACCTGCGCGATCCTCCTGTCGCAGCCTCCCAAGTGCCAGGATTACAAGCATGTGCCACCACTCTGGGCTCGGAAATATTTTTCTAACCTAAGGTCCATGCCACAACAATCACCATGCCATTTATAAGCATTAAGAGGCTCCGGAGGGTGTCATGCTAACACAAGGAGAGGCCCCAAGGAGCCTTTCAGAAAGCAGCCACCCACAGCCATCCTGGAGATGTGAGGTCCTGGGTGGAGCAGACACTCCTGGACCTGGATAACGACTAGGAGTTTTAGATGGAGGCAGGGACCAAGGAGCAGTGTGACCCTGAGACATTTTCCTCTGAGCCAGGGTTCGTTTCCCCAACAGCCTTCTGCCTACACAGCAGGGAGATGCCAGAAAGCTCCTGAGTTCAGCATCCGGGGCTGCCACCACCAGAGGCAGATAAGCCTCCATTGGCTCCAGTTTGGAGAGCCCCAGAGAAGGATTTGAAGTGGCCCGGTTTGGGGTCATTGTCCACTCCAAGACTAGTAAACCATGGCCAGATAGGGTCAGTCCACCCAGAAAACTGTAGGGCAACCCCTGACGTTGCCAGTCCTGGAAAAGAAGAACCGTGAACCAAATCCCCCGGAACAAAGGCTCCCTCCTGATGCCGTGCTCAGAACGCCGGGGAAGGGGACGTGTCATTTTCCTAGGAAATTAGCTCCAGTTTTCATCATTTTATGATAAAAACACCCCAAACGAGCTCTGAAATACTGAGTCAAAGAGCCTAATTTTAACTTTCTGTATAACTACATGCCATCATATTTTCCTATTATTTTCTAGTCACTCAAAGTTTGACTGAAGTAAATAAATACAAACTGCTTACATATACCCAGCATTCTGCGGAGCGCTGGAGGGCTGGAGAGGAAAGAGGAATTGGAAGAAATAAAGTTCCATGACTGCCCTCAGGGAGTTTAGTCACTACTGGAGTTGCTGTGGATCTTACAGACGCCCACAGGAATTCACAGAGATGCCCCAGTAGGTTTCAGGGAGGCCATCAAAGAGCTGAAGGACAAGTCATAGGGCCGCGCAGGCAAACTCTGAGCTCCTGGTCTTCTAGAAAATAATCCTGCCAAATCTGTTCTGTTTATTGGCATCCTGCATAAAATAGTGTTTGTAGAAAGGGTCTCTACTCCCTTAAAAATATTTTAGCTGCAGATAGAATTTGCCTCCTTTGTTTTGGTCCTAGAGATCCCAGTGCCCAGGAGATCTGCCTATAACGCATATGTGACCCCCACAACCGTGCTAGGATCCAATGGCTAAGGCAGGCAGGAGTCTGGGGCCCCTCGTCCTGATACCTAGGCCACCAGCCTGCCATGAGCCTCCCTCGCTTCACACACATGAAACGCTTCACCAAAGCTGTCACGAGGGGCTCACGCAGAGATTTAGATAAATCATGATCCCCACGTCTTGAGGTAGAAGGCGGGAGAGGTGAGGACAGGAAGACAGCAAAGGGACAGCTGGGGCACTGAGACCAGGTACCCAGCCCTGTCTCAGGTGTGTGGCCTGTGCTGATGAGCATGCAGGGGGATAGGAGGAGAAATGGGAGAAGAAAAAGCAGAGAGAAAGAGAGGACCAGAGGCAAGAGCGGAGGGGAGCTGCGGAAGCCAGGCAGGCCCAGGAGGGGTCCCAAGAATCGCAGTTCAAACAGCTGTTTCTTCCTTTGTCCTCAGGCCACAGTTTTAAAGTCTAGTTTTAAAGTCCTGAAGTTTCTGGAGACGTTTTCGGAGGAATTCACAATCAGATACTTTAAAGGAGGTTACTTTGCTAGGCATGGTAGTGGCACGCCAATAATCCCAGCTACTCAGGAGGTTGAGGCCGGAGGATGGCAAGTTTGAAGACAGTGTGAGCAACTTAGCAAGACTCCTGTCTCAAAATAAAAAATTAAAATTAAAAAAGAACTGGGGATATAGTTCAGTAATATCAAGGTTCAATCCCCCCCAACATAGGTTACTCTGACTGCAAATGTTTATGCTCTAATAGAGAATGTTTTGGTTTTCTTATTGTTGTTTTGTTGGTGCTAAGGACAGAACCCAAGAGGCATTTGACCTCTAAGCTACACTACTTTTTATTTTAAAACAAGGTCTCTCTAAGTTGCTGAGGCTGATCTCAAACCTTCAATCCTACTGTAACAGCTTTTCAAGTACCATGCCCTGGGAGAATAAGAGAGAGAGAGAGAGAGAGAGAGAGAGAGAGAGAGAGAGAGAGAGAGAGAGGGCGCACTGGAGGGAGGGAGGGGGAGGGGAGGGAGGGAGGGAGGGACTGGTTATTAAACACAGGGTCTTGTGCATTCTAGGCAAGCACTCTACCACTGAGCTACATCCTTACTTCCAAATGCTTCTTGAGAGTTACTGTATGGTAGACACCATCTTCAGGATGACAGAACATGGGCATCTTGGGTGAAATCACAGTTTGTGTTACTACCAGCCAATATCCTATTGACCGACAGTCATTTCCCAAGGCTGGAAGAAAGTGATTTTCTACTAATATAATTCATATACATCTTTCTTGATGTTCGAAACAAGAGAGTTATTTCATGCACTGAAACATTTTAACTTAATTAGAATTGCCTTCCATTTCACCTACTTTACTCTCATAACTGAATAGTGTTCCTTTCAAAGCACAGAGATCACTTATGTTGATAGAGTTGTAAAATCTTGTTCGAATTTTGCTTAAAAATCTAATTTCCCTGACTTTCATGTAGACAGCATGTTTCCCATGTTGTTGTCCTTTCTTTCTCTTATGATTCTTTACATCAGACAACTGCTTGTGAAGCCTAGTATCAGGATTCTAATTTAGATCAAAGTATAATGCTCCAGAATACAACCATAAGCACAATATCATTGGATTTCAGATTTTCAGCTGACTGTATTGCTGGAGTCAGGGTAGGTGCCAACAGGACCCCATTTGCACCCAGCAACACTGGCCAGTAAAGATGTTTGGTCATTGTTTTTTCTCTGAAAGGCACCATCTATCCTGGCAAATGCATCAACTTCATCTTGCCAGATATATCGGTATCATGTATAGAGACCTGAGTTACTGGTACCAGTTTATTATTTACTCCTGGGTATTTGGCTTTCCTTCCACATTGACCCCCAGACAGCTGCCCTGATGGTCCAGCTCTTAACCTGGCTTTCACCACGCGACTTGTTCATGCATGCCAAGAAAAGAAGTGATATCATTATAACCATTTTATAGGTTAAAAAAAATTGAGGCTTAAAGAGGTTAAGTAACTTGCTTCAGAGCAAGTAACTGAAAATCAACAGCATCAAGGGTTAAACCAGAATATGCATCCCCCAAACTCTTAATATACACACCACTCTCTACCGACGCCTCTAGAAAAGGTAAGTTCACCTATTGTTTATATTCAGATTTTAGAGTATTTGCCAAAATGGCTACTTTTGACTGGAGACCCGCGAAGTCGAAAGCGCTGTCTTTCCCTTTTGACCCTCCCAAGCGAGAATATGTTGGGTAGGAAGAACAGCACAGAACCAGGGAGTCACGTCTGGGGCGTCACAGGGCTTGACACATAGTAGGTACTCAGAAAACACAGGTAGGCTCACAAAGCCCAAGCCACGTGTGGACAGGTGATTGCATCTCTTCCCTGAATCTTCCAGAGGACGCTTTGGTTAAAGATCCAACCAACAGTTTATCCCAGCCTCGAGGATTATTGTCCCATGCTAAGTTTGATGGAGTTAACTGAAAGTCCATTCAACTTCCTCCATAGCACAGAAAGTGGGGAGCAAAGAGAATGTGAGAAGCTTTTCCTCAAAGCGGCCTCTGCCTTTAACGGCTATTTTGTTCAACTTGTCTTCCCTGCTAACTTTGTCCCAGAAAAATCTCTAGGGAAATGAAATTAAGCTGTTTCCCAGATTTACTTTTCAAAATTAGTCCTGGGCTGGCCTTCAACACTGCAAACACATTCTGTATAGTCACAGGGGAGGGCTGCATTGAATTCCTGGACCAACACTGGAGCTGTAGGAGCCAGACAAGCGGATCAAACTCAAGAAAAACAGAGGTGGATGTTTGGTACTAATTACTGCCTGCCATGCTGGTCTGTGCAGGGGCATACACCTCTCTCCCTGGCCCTTTTTGTCCTCATTCTTTCCTGCTCATGGCAGTGGGTTCTGTTTGTAACTCCAGCTCGGGTCTGGAGCTGGGGAACTGCCATCTATCATAACAAAATTGCACAAGTGACCAGGGCCCCTCACCAGTGTTAGTATAGTTTCCCATCTGAACAGTCCCCATGGTCAGAGGTGGGAGGCGACGTAGGTTTCCTTGACCCAGGCAGCTGCCTGCTGTGGTGAGTCAGCCTAGCAGAGGCTCATCTGTAAAACTAGACATTGTCCAGGACGTGGCTTCATCTTTTTCTTGGGAACGAAGAAATTCCATTTTAAATCTGCATATTCATCATTCCGGAGAAATAAACACAGTGTGAAACTAACTAAAATATTTAATAGTCAACATTTAATAATTCCCCCATCATATGTGGGACAAGATCTCATTCTAAGGCATGGTAACACTCATACATATGTAATTATGCAGGCAGTATTCAAGGAAGCTATCTTTCTCTCCCATAATAGATTTTCTTTCATTCAATGTGAGTTTCCAGCAGACTGTTCCTGGGAGGAAAACGGGCCCACTCCTGTCCTCTCCCTGCAGTGCAGAGGTCAGGATGCTCAAAGCACTGCAGGAATTTCCTTTGTATCCAAGGTTCTCTTTGTCTTTTCATCCTTAACGTCATCTTTGCTTCTCCCTGTAAACAAACACACAAGAAAAGAGCAAAACAACAACAATCTTTTTAATGAAAAAAATATCTACACAAAATCAGATCCTGATCCAGTGAGATCTTCTCCAGAAGTAAGTCTTTGCCTGAAACCAATCCTCCACTTGTTTCTGAGCCACAAAAGAACAGCTTACACTCTGGGAAAATGTCATCTATGGGTTCCTATAGAGGATCAAGTGAGGGAATTTTTGGAGTCAAATATTAATGAAAAATTTTGCCAATAAAAGTGTGGATTACATCAAGGCTTCTTTAGAATATTTTATTGTATTCATTTATGGGGGTACTGGGAATTAAATCCAGGGGCATTCTATCATTCAGCTACAGCCTCAGCCCTTTTTATTTTTTATTTTTGAAACAGGGGCTCACTAAGTTGCTGAGGCTGGCCTCGAGCCTGCAGGCATTCTGTCTCAGCCTCCCAAGTACTGGGATTAGTTGTGTACCACTACATCCAGTTAGGCTATTATAAATGGGGTAGATTTTGAGGAACTGTTTGTGGGTCCACTTTGGTAGATTCTATCCACAAACACCACTTATTTTTTATCACACCACATATTAACAAAATTCAAGCCAATCCCTCTTGCAAAGACATTATTCAGTGGTAACAAGTCCCAGTATGAAGAATCCAGGTTTCCTTCTGCCTAATCATATGGCTATTTCCCCAACTGCTTCACACATGCTAATGGAGTGTGGCAAGTAAACAGTTGGCTCAGTATATGGTCCAACATGAAATGGCTTCACAAGGAGAAGCTTCTAATCATTTTTCCCTAATCTAACACTGCTTCTGGGGGGGAGTCGGTGTCTTCCCTGTCATGAGTGATTTCTGCGCACTGATCAGGGTAGACTTGACAGATTCTTTATCAATGTCAAAGTCTTTTGTGCTTAAGTCCAGTAATGCTAAAACAAAACGCCTCATAGATATTAGATCTATGGTGGCATTATGGAATTCTCTTGCAGGCAATATTTTTTGGTCAGCCTATGAAAAGACAAATGGAGTGAGGGCTCAAATCAAACGAAGACGCAGCAGAAGCCTTGGCAGTTATTTTTGCAGAACTTAGACATTGCGAATGACAGGGGCAAATGGCTCTTCCCCTCCCCCATTCACGTTAAAATAGAACAAAGAGAAATTGCCAACAAAGGAAACAATGATCTAGAGGGAGGGGACTCAACCTCAATAGGCTTTTAATTGTAGGAAACAGAGTAGTATTGCTGGAAAACGTGGGACCCCTGCATGGGTACATGATGTTCATATGCGTTCTTACCATCAAAATTCATACATTTTCCACAGAAGTTTTTCAGTTGACTTGGGGGGTTAATCTCTTAGGCCTTACTGACTTCATCGGATCTTCTAACATCTAACATTAGCAGGAACTACCTTAGAAAAAGTAGAATCCAAGCATCTCTGAGAAAAATTCAGTCTTTGAGACACTGAATATCATTAAGTTTGCTTTTGGTAAGAAGAGTTTGCAATGCTATCAATATTGTGTTTTTTCTGCACATGACAATTTATTATGGAGAATGTTTTCTTTCTCATTTATAACAATGGCTGCTCCACAAGCAGATGTTTAAAGAATCTCCCACATGTACATACTGTGAGGCTTAAATGTCTACACAGGCCAACCTCCTCCCACTCCCGTCCCCAACTGCTACCCAAACTAAATAAAATATCCCAACCACTTGCTGGCTCTGAATTTCACTAATCCCTCAATTTTTTTTTTTTTTCTGTACTGGGGAAATGCCACTATTAGTATATACAGAACGCATGAAGCCTCATTGCCTTTTAGAAAACCAAATCTAAGCATTGCAAATTCTCAGCAGGCTACAAACGGACAGTGCAAAAAGTACTCTATGTGTTGCGTGCTAACCTGGGATTATTCTTTGTTACACCATCCCATTGGCAAATGAATATGGACAGACAAACTGCGCTGCCCGTCCTGAGTTCTCAGCATTCAGATGCGCTTGTGTCACACACAGTTAATGGCTGAAGCTATTTCAATATTTTATCTGATTTTTCCCCTCCTTTTTTTGTGCTAATTTAGAAAGTTGGTACTTTAATGTAATTGAACTCACTGAAGCTAAAAATGTCCAGACCTTTTTAATAAGGTAGCTTTCAGTATTAAACTTTGGGGTCTGTTTTCCTCCCAAGCAGGCACTTAACTCCCATTAGCACTAATGGCAGTTGTACACAAACATTGAGTAGGAAATATATATCTCTTTGTCTCTTTGTACCGAGCTCCAGAGGGTGAGGGTGGGGGAGGGAGAGAGGAAGAAGGGAAGAGAAGGAATAGCAACTTTGAGACTGAATAAAAGAAGCAGAGCTGTAGATTCATTTACAAAGATGAAATTAATGACTCGCACTCCCAAATTTGAGGGAGCACACACCTTGAGTAAGCAAGATGAGGAGAAAATCTCTAAATCATTTTAAATAACACCCAAACCATGCTTTTTTGAGACATCTGTTTCCCCTCCATCCCCGGCATATACATTAAACCCATTTTGTACTTGTTATGTACATAATGATTCTAGACAACATAAGAAGATTTCATGATTTTTTTCCTTATCATTTTTACTTATCTACCAGCAAGCCAATTTATGCAGCTTAAACCATTGCTAAAGAAGATGCATCAAAAATTGTCTGTAATCATTACAAATAATAGCACAAAATGTTCACAGGAAGCTGTTTTCTTATCATATTTTCATTAAAACATCTTTTCACCTGCTTTGCTTTTTACACGTCTGGAACTTGCGTTGTAATCAGTCTTATTAACTGAGAACATAAATATGATTTATTATGGTCTGATAATGGAAGCTACGTGGACCCAGAGAAGGGCTATATTGTCCTTTGATAAAATGGCTCTTTTCTCTCAAATGGAGAGCTCTATCATGAGAACATGCAGAATGCAGTGAGAGATTATTTCCTCAGGGTGAGTGATGGAGAAGCCGACAGAAAATCTTCTTGTTGACCATGACAGCCGCAGAGGGTCCCCAAACCTCCCCGAGTTTGACAACCTGCAGACACTTTTGATGAACTGTATTCTTCTGTCAGAGACAGCCTGTCTGGGAGGAGAAAAGAGACCTTTATCGTCTGATCGGCTATTATTGTCTTGATCTTTTATAAGCAATCTCTAATGCACATGAATATAATATCCTTTCACACAAGTGCCAAGCATAATAGAAATGTAGTTAAAGGACCCTCTCCCTGGTTATGTAAATGTCCTTACACCATAATTAAGAGAGATGGTTTGTGACTGAGAGGGGAAGGAAAGAGTAATCAAACTGTTTTAGCATGATCTCCCTATTTTAAAGACTCCAACCCCAGGGTAAACAGCATTTATGGTAGATATAGGAAAAGAGGTTATTTCGAAGTCTTTGACTAAAAGGAAAAATAGTTTTGAATGTGATATTGGTGTTATATTTTTATTAAACATGCAAATGGCAGCTGGTTTTCAGCCAAGAGTGATTACTATGCTGATAGGACTTAGAAGAAAATGAGTATGTCTCTCAAAATCCCCTGTCTGAGGGTTACAGCAAGAACAAAGACCTATTAATAAGGAATGCACTCACACAAATGGGTCCTCAAGTCCAAATAAAGTTCCTTAATAAATTTCTGTCTTTTCCATTTCCAGGAGCCCAAATATGGCAAAAAATACATGTACTTTTTTCAATTAACAAATATATTTGCAGGCAAAAGGTCTGCAATTATTGGGCAATTAAATCTTACTTTTTACGTGGCCCCTGGGAGCAATCTCCATTTCTGAACTGTGAAGGATAGTTCTAGACAGAGCCTTTTGGCACTTAGTAGCAAAAGTTTGCTGACCTTCCAGATAAAACCCAGTCAGACTTGTGGCGAGCAGTCGAGCTTGGGGAGACCAACAGCTAGCTGCTCCAGCTCAGCTGCTGGCAGAGAGGAGAAAAAGACATCACCCCTCCTAAAAAATTTTAATCCCCTCCAGCAAAATACAATACTTAATTTTTCATTAACCTTCCGACATATGGACTGGGAGTATCCCCACACCAATCACTAATGGGTTTTGCATTACCAATTAGTGGAAGAAACTCTGCAGAGTTGGTGCCAAAGGGTTAATCATTAGTTTCGCACCACTGGGTGGTCAGAGTTCGAAGAGCAGCCCTGGAGCCCGAAAGGGTGGAGAGTATGAGGAGCCAGGGGCTGAGAGAGCGCTCTCTCATTATTAAGAAGAAAGCTGTGGCTCACAGATACTGACCTCCCTACCCCTTTCCTGGCAATCTGCCTTAAGGTGGACGTGTATATTATACACAGGTATGCACACATGAGCATACACATGCCTAGGTGCGTGTCAGGGTGCAGAACAATTCACCAACTTAGACACTTGTTCTTGAGCCTGTCCTATCAAAGGTAGATCAGACCAGAGGAATTCTGTCTCTCTCAGCACCTCTGTCTACTTGCTTCTCTAAGCAATGGCTTTCCCATGGGAATGAAAAAATGTGCCATTTCAGTGGGAGTTGGGTTTTGAGACATGTTTGATCTCCCTGAAGAGATTCTTCTCTGAAGTTCTGCCAACCCTCGATTATCTGTACAAATGAGGCCAAGAGACAGTATGGATAGATTCGTCTCACAGATAATCGTCAAACTCTAGCTGGGTCTGAATTTTAGTTCCTTTCTGAACAAATTGTACCAGTGCAATTGACAAACAAAACTGCTTGGGTGTTTCCTTTCTCCTTTTATGGTCAATCTTGTGCATGTCAGCGGAGTGAGGAAATTGTCAAAAACCTGGCAACGAGAGAGAGGAAAAGGAAGAAACAAAATACCCAGATAGTCTACAAACTAGATAGTCTATTCCTGAATAACAAGAAGAATCTAATTGCAAAGGCAATACCATAAGGCCCTGAGAATAATTCCATATTGAACATATACCACCCCTTCCCCTGCTCTAAAAGAACTAACAGGAAAACAGCTAACCCACAGCAACAACCAAACCCACAAGAAAACTTCAACAACTGTCCCTACGCACCCTTCCTTGATCTAATGTATACATGGTCTAGGGAAGACCAAGGCCAGGAGGAGGACAAGGAAGCTGGAGAGAGGAAAGAGCTTCCTATTTGTGATCTGTCTGGCTTCCTTGTTAGGTACAACAGAGTTGCTGTCAAAACTGAACCAGCCTAAGACTTCAGAAATCCATCTACCTGAGTGTCCATGCGTGGGTGGCAGGGAAAGCATACAGGAGGATAGGACCCAGAGTCATTCTACCTATAAGCTACAACCTCAGCCCTATTTTATTTCATATTTTGAAACAGAATCTCACTAAGTCACTGAGGGCCTCCCTAAGATGTTGAGGCTGGCCTTGACCTTATGATCCTCCCTGTCTCAGCCTCCCAAGCAAGTACTGGGACTACAGGCCAGTATCACCACTTCCAGCTCATCTACTTTATTTTTTTTTTAAGGAAAACCAACATCCAAGAAAGGCACACAATTATTCAGCACATTATTAAGTCAAAATTTATGACTTTTTTTTTTTGGTGGTACTGGGGTTCCTGGAAGCCCTTCTACCTCCGGGATACACTCCCATGGGTTACACTCCCAGATCTATTTTTTAACTTTTTTATGTGGAAACAGGGTCTCTTAAGCCAGCGAGGCTGGCTCCGAACCAGCGCGATCCTCCTGTCTCCGCCTCCCAAGCGCGGGGATTACAAGCGTGCACCACCACGCCTGGCATAAAATTTATGACTTCTTATCCAAAAATGTTCAAAGGCATTTGAAACCCAAACAAGAAAGTGCCCAGGGTGTTTCCATGAAGGCAGGCACTGCAGTTCTTCAGTGAAGGGGAGAAACACTCCTAAGAATTTCAGGCTTACACATGTCCTGGCCAGAGTCCTTGACCGACTGCACTTACTTAGTTCTGCTTTGGAACTGGAAATCTAATAAAGTAACTAGCATTTTAAATGTCACCGAAATTTTCTTCAACATCCCAACTGGAATTGTGAAAACAAGCTCAAATTCCACTGGTCTCCTCCTCTTTCACCTTCCAATGCCATGCTGCTGCAGCAAACCATTTCCTCAGAAATAGCAGAACTTGGTCAGGTTCAGAGGTCAGGGGCACAGGGTGGGGAGAAGGAAGACTCTTTCTTCAAGTTGGAGGGGATTTGCTTTTTTCCACCCACTAAGGCAAGAAGGACCGGAATCTTGAGGCTGGGAATGTTCTGCCTCTTGCAAAGGAATTCAAAGGAGCCATTGTGTTTGATACTTTGCTCCCAATTGGCCTCTGACAGCAACATCAGAAGCAACAGATACTTTAGTTCTACATCTGGAAAGAGGAATTTTTTTTTACACAGGAAAAAAAGAAAGAAAAGAAAAGAAAAAACACTACTGAAGCCTAATTATTCTACATCTCATAGTCTTAAAGATTGGGATCTTTCTGATGCTAGGTGATAACCCTTGGAGCAATGGGAGTAGCTCCATTAGGATTTGAATGGGTGACATTTCTATACTTAACCCTGGATAACACTGATAGTCAAAATAAGTATATTGGCTGGCTGCTGCCATTCCTCCAGCTGTTGAACTGCAGTGATCATTATGCAGGATGCAACAGTACCATTTATCAAGCTACCAAATGGGAAATGAATTCTTTGCTCAAATCAAGAAGGGATTTAGGATGTTCAAGACAAAATGCCAGGGATTGGTTTAAGTTAACCACTGTCCCCTTTGCTTTTATAGAAGACAGAGATGTCAAGCTTCCACATTTAGGGTGAAATTTTAAAGTTCTGGAAGGGCTAGATTTTTGTATTATGAGTCGACTCTAAGAGAATAGACAGTATTCTGAGCAGCATGGTCAGAGAAGCATAATCATTCGTGGAATTTGGGACTGGTACACAATATCCCCTAGGAGAAATTTCTCTCATTTCAGTTGTCACTGCAATCCAAACAGAGATAAGCTAGGGGCATGAAAAAAAAAAGAGTAGAGGGGGAGAGACAGATAGATAGACAAACAGACAACCCAGGAAGCATTGAAGGAGGTAGGGAGTAGAAGGTCAGGCAAAACAGTATCATTATTTGGTCGGGAGGGGTTCTGAAATCATCAGCAAACATGTTAAGGCAAAGAAAGGCAACTACCAAGAAAGCATCCATTTTCCAAGTTTTAGCCACAGATAAAGAACCCTAAGAAATGTTCATTGATCTTCTAGGCAACTCAAATCTTAAGCCTCTCTGGAGCCAATGGAAATGTCTTAAGTTTTCTCATTCTGATTTTTTATGAAAATTAAATTATAAATCAATAAGAACATAACTAATAAGTATAAAAGCACTCCACCTTTATTCCCTGTCTTCCAAAATACTGTACATCTGATTTCCTACACAATTATTTAAGATTCCCAAGTACAAGCAAAAAAAAAATTAAGTTCAAGTTATAGTTGTTAAACCATCTAAATCACAGCCTAAATATCCTTTTGAAGTACCGAGGATAGAACCCAGGAGCATTCTACCTCTGAGCTATACTCTTAGACTTCATTTTTTTTTTATTTTGAAACAGATTCTCACTAATTTTGCTGAGGCTGGCTTCAAACCTGTGATCCTCTTATCTCAGCCCCAAGTACTGAGATTATAAGTGTGCACCACCACTTCAGGCTTAAAAGAACATTTTAAAGTAGACACAGAGAATAATTATATAGTACTCTTAAATCCTCCCCCTCTAAATAAAAAACCCAAGAAGCATGCCCATCAAATGTCCATGGAATCATCTTCAAGATGCTTGAATGACCAGCAAGCGCCTCACGGGGGAATCTAATGATTCTAGATAGTCAGGAGCAACATCAGCAAACATCTTCTCCAACTTTTCCTGCTGTTCCCCTCCCTCTCTGTCCTTCCCCCTGGACATGTTATGCATTTGTTTGTTTTCTGTGTCCTCTGGTGTTTCTTTTTCCTCTAGAGTTTTGCCATCAGTGACTTAGGCACAACACTAAAGTCCAACAACCAAAGATGCTGATTCCCATTATACAGCAAGCCAGTCCTCTTCTACTTTTGGCTAGCTTTCTCCCTCTACCAACTTGCTCTAGAGTCTCATTTGGAGCAAGATGAAGATATGTGTAGCCAGTCATTCTTAGCCCATCCTAGGTACATAAATAATGGTGGTTCCTGAGAAACTCTGAAACAAATACCAAGTAAAATGAAAATATAACATTCCCAGTGAGCCTAGAACCAACATCCTTGAACTTAAATCCTGAATCCAGGACAATGACATTTCTGAAAAGACCCCAGCCTGGTTTTTTAATTCTTATCTCTGTGCCTTTGGTTACAAGGAAGTCAGGCTTAACTTGAGGCGATCTTATTCCCTCATGACTTTGTAGCTCCTCATTCTTTTGAATACTTCTTCGGGGCTTTGCCAACATCTTTCATTTTCATCCATTACATTGCAAAGGATGGTTTTAGGCTCTAAGGACACATGCCAGTGTGAGCTGCATTCTGTTGTCCTCTTGGAGGTTTCAGCCTTCACCCAGCGCAGAGAACTGACTGTGACTCCTTGGTGCACAGTTTGTGGCCCCTCAACCATAATCCCAAGCTCAGAGCGCCTTGTTCCCGGCACTGCCTTTGCTTTTGTACAAGTGTTAAAATATTTAAGCAAAATGGTCTTCAATAGAGCATCTCTTTGTACTAATCATATACTTAAAGTTAGAAGGAGAGAAACCTCCTACATTTAAGAAAGATAAAAAGAATGGATGAAAAGGCAAAGAAGAGGCAGGAGTGTATCTCTCCTGGGATTGTCACTCAGGGCAGACAGGCAACTCCTGCTGATTCCTGCTAATGGAGGAGGCAGTAGGAAGACAAAGCTGAACCATTAACTTCAACTTCTCCCCAAATTCTAATTTTACTGGCACTACTAACAGCAGAGGATAACCAGTTAGGAATCAACTATCCTATTACATAAATCAATGTCTTACGATAGAGATCGTAAGAAATTCTCACACAGTTGAGTGAGAAGAAGAAAGAAGAAAACAAAAACCACTACTAGGGAAGTTCACACCAGGGAGCCCAGCAAAGATGGCAACAAGAAACCCAAATCAAACCACATAAACATAAAATGGAAATCTAATGTCTCTGTAACTGGGAAGTCCAAGGTATGATCTAACTTTGGGCAGGTCTCACCTTGGGACTAAAGCAATGTGATCAGAAACCTACTTCTTTCTCACATCTCTTCCCTCTACTCTACTTGTATTGGTTTTAACTTCAGGGATGGTTTTTCTAGCATGTGGTAAAGAATCACCACCTCTAAGCTTGTACAGACTTTTACCAATGGATCCTAAAAAAAAAAGTCTCTCTATTTCCTGGAAATCATAGACTCTTAAGAGCCACCATTTGGATTACTTGCTGATGGGAAAGACTTACCATTTGATTGACATCCTATCAGAGAAATAAGGAATGTGGGCAGGACAGATCCCCAAGGAAAGAGCCTTTTATAAAAATAAAAAAAGAGAGAGAGAGAACAGAGGTGCCCTCACTTTGAACCTAAATCACTAGCAGCGACCTTGGGAACTCATTAGCAACCCTTGACTGGATGGCAAAATAGTGCTGTGCCTTGCTTCCAAGTTGCTGCCTCGCTTTTCATGTCTGAGTGGAGAACAACATACCTTACGCACCCAACTACATGGATGAATAAGAGCTGCTCTGAAGCTCGAAATGGTTTCTTGACGGCCACTACTGACCTCCCATAAATAAGTACTTACTGATTTAAGAACTCACTATTTACTCAATAACACTTGATGAGAACTGTGATCCCTTTACACACTATTATAGAAGTACATAATTATAGACTTTGCAAATCGTTATTTCTTCTAGACATTTGCCTGTAATAGCTCCTTCAAAGCTGTTAAGCTCTTATCATGTGAAGACCCAAGTAGAAAATATTTAGTTCACTCCTCATTGACCTAATAGAGAACAAACTCATCTTTAAGATGATGCTAGCTTCCTGCCAAAAACATGTGGACAGCCTCGTCCAGCTTAGGCTATTTGGGCAGGAAATCAAATTGTTATCAGATCACACTCACCTCATTTAGTATTTAAATACTGACAATGAATGATCATCAGTCCCTGTTTCTTCAATCTCTCCTGAAGGAAATCTCGTCACACCCACTTGTACTGATTTTATTACTATCCAGCAAGGGTTCTGTAAAACTAAAATGCCAGGTGGGTCTGCTGGCTCCAGCATAGCTCATTACCAAAGAACAGGGTGTAATTCTTACTTTAATGGAGAATAAGCTCTTTACGCATAGTAAATACTTTGGTCCCACAGCCAGGATTGTGAGATTGAGAGAGAGAAAGAGATGCCTACTTCTATCATGAGCTAAAAAAATAATAATAATAATGTGATATGAGGTCATGCAATGTATAGACAGTCCTAAATTTAGGATGTGGTTATGATCTGAGAAACACATCATAAGTTGAAAATACTGTAAGTCTAAAGTTTATTTAATGCCTCTAACCCACTGAACATCATAGCTTACTTAGCAACACAGTACCCTGTAGAATGTCGGTTGTTTGTCCTCATCGTCAGCTGACTGAAAGGTTCAGCTCCCTGGCCCTGCCCAGCATTACCAGAGATGATAACTTCACATAACTCTAGCCTGAAAATGATCAATATTCAAAACATGACTTCTTCTGAATGCATACTACCTTGTACCATCACAAAGTAAAAAATCCTAAGTCGAAATTAAAGACCATCTGTGTATATTTCAGCTTTGTTCAGACTGGTATAACAAAATGCCTTACAGTGGGTAATTTATAAACTAGAGAAATTTGTTTCTTATAGTTCTGGAAGCTGGGAAGTTCAGGATCAAGATCACAGATTCGGTATCAGGCGTCATCATGGATGGCACCTTCTATGTGTCCTCACTTGGTAAAGAAGAAGAGGGCTCGCTTTTCCTCATTTATAGGTGCCCTCATCCCATTCACGAGGCCTGAGCCCTCATAATTTAATCACCTCCTCATACTGTCACATATAAAATATAGAGTGACATCAATATTTATACCACAACAATCTATATACCTGATGTAATCATTAAATGAAATGGTATCATGTTACAATTATTGGTATATCATGTTTGAATGGATATCAATATACACAGTGGAACATACGTATGATGCCAGTATATGGGAGGCTGAGATAGGAGGATAACAAGCTGGAGGACTGCCTCAGCAACATAGTGAGACTCTCAGCAATCTAGCAAGACCTTGTTTCAAAACAAAAAATAAAAAAGAACTTGGGGGGGGGGGGTATCTCAGAAGTCAAATGTCCCTGAGTTCAATCCCTAGCTCCACAAAAACTAAAATAAAGTAAAATAAACAGTGACATTTACTTACCTTGTTTAATTTGCATCAAAAAACTATGAAGTGTTTACAACTCTGCCAAAAATACTAGAATGAGTGATGGAGATGCAAAAATAATAATAGAGTTTATTTTTATGCTTGCTCACCTACATCAGAACTCTTTGTACTAGCTCCCTATCCTACCATTCCCATGACTCCTTCCCTAGACTTCACTGCTTAGAACTTCTCCCCAAGTCCCAGAGAAGTGCAGCTCCTTTTGGCTTTCTACCTTGGCATGTACTTCTTCTGATTGGAATTCTCCCTCATTTCTTTTGCCTTGATCATGCTTAAAAGCATGAAGCCCCCAGCATTCGTGCAGACAGAGCTAGCTCCATGATGATTTTTGACAAGCATTCTAAACACATCTATATTGTACCATAGTTATTTGTCTATTGTTTTTCTCCCCCATTACACACAAAGGTCAAGATTATGTCTGATTTATGACTATCTTCAGGGGTCCTTTCAGAGGCTTGATACAAACAAATCTCTAGCAATTTATTGAGTAATGGTCATTTATGTGACTGCATTCTTTCTGCAGAGAGAAACTACTCTTTCCCCCCTTGCATTTCTAGCATCTGGGCCTCCTAGACAAGTGGAAGAAAGACAAGGGTGCGCGACCAGGATTAGATAAGCTGAAGTCAGTGCGGTAATGGAGATGCAAACAACAAGCAATGAGTGGAAGGGGACTTAGAGGTATGGGGAAAGAAAGAGGAAAAGAGAGAAAGAGAAGTGGGGAGAGAGAGCAAGAGAGATGAAGAAAGGGCTTTGCAGAAAGAGACAGCATATGCTGAGGCTCTGATTGGGAAAGGAAGGTGAATAGTAGATAAAAAAAAAAATACAGGACCTTGGTGTGGAGGGATCGTGGGCTACTCGGATGTCATTTAGAAAGGTGAGCTGGCTCCAGTTATACCACTCCTGGGTATCTTTTAAAAGGAACTGAAATCAGAGAAGTCTAGTAATATATGCATAGCCATGTTCATAGCACAAGGCACCGTAGCCAAGTTATGGAACCAACCTAGGTGTCCATCAACCGATGAACAGACTGCAGTATTGTGGGATATACACAATGGAACTATACTCAGTAACGAGGAAGAGCCAAAATTATGTCATTTGCAGAAAAATGACTGGACCATGAGTATTTTTATCTTTGCATCTCCATCACTTATTCTAGTACAGTTATATTTACTGTTTAACCACTTAAAAGAACATGGTAAGTGAGATTAGCCAGTCACAGAAAGTGAAGTATCATATGTTTTCTCTAATATGTGGGAGGCAGGGAGTAATTAGGATATCAGTGACTTCGGATAATGGAGGGAAAACTTCAGTGGAGCCAGGGAGGTGGTCTAGGGGAAGGGGAGGGGGGGAAAGGGAGGATCAATGAAGGAATTACTACCATCAACATTATAGACATATGTGAGAATACCCATGTCAATCTCAATATCCTGTATGGGGAAAGGGTGGGGGGAATGGGTAGAGAGTCAGGGGAAAGCCCACCAAATGCTGTATGCATGTATGCCACTAACACTATGATTACATGGTGATGTTAAACTATAATGCATCAATAAAGGCATATATAAATAAATACAGTTAGCTGATGAAGGCCTGACCTTTGAGAGCTTGGATTGCCAGGCTAAGGAATTTGTATTTTGGAGTCTGCAAGGTTGTAGAGAGAGAGTGATATGGAAGTTTTGATCACATCTAGATTTTAAAGTCCCATAGGGGAAAATCATAAAAATTTGAGGTCTTCATGCTCAGAACCAAATTTTTACATCATGCTTTTCAATGATCCAAACTCAGCCAACTTTAGTAATGACACAAAGGCCTTCCTGGCATGTACCCAAGGGGGACCAACTTGCAGGTGACCCATCTGGCACTTCTTCCTCTCCTGATTCCCAAGCATGCCAGGAGCTCCCTGTGTCCTCTGCTGGGCACTCACTTTCCCAGCGGTTCTCATAGCTGCTCCTCCTTTCATTAGGTCCCTGGTTAAATGTCATTTTAATGGGGAGGACTTCCACAACCACCATATAGAAAATAACACCTTCATAACTTTATCGTCTTGTCCTGCTTTATTTTTCTTTAGAGAACTCATGACTACTTGATATTATATTATACATCCATTTAATTATTTTCTTATTATTTATGTCTTCAAAATCATGGATCATCAAACTTTTTCTATAAAGAGCCAGATACTAAATATTTTAGGATTTTAGGCCACATAATCGTATTGTAACTACTCAACTTTGCTATTAGTGAAAACTTCAGCAGCCTAGTGAGCCCTGTTTCTTTTTTTTTCTTTTTCTTTTTTTTTTTTTTTTTTTTGGTGGTACTGGGGTTCCTGGAAGCCCTTCTACCTCCAGGCTACACCCCCAGACCTATTTTTACATTTTTATTTGGAAACAGGATCTCCTAAGCCAGCGCGGGCGGCTGGCTTCGAACCTGCGTGATCCTCCTGTCTCTGCCTCCCAAGCGCAGGGATTACAAGCGTGCGCCACCACGCCCAGCTAGTGAGCCCTATTTCAAAAACCAAAAATATAAAAAGCCAGGGGCATAGCTTGGAGGTAGGATGGCCCTGGGTTCAAACCCTACTGCCATAAATAAATAAATAAATCTTCATTTACAAAGATGGGTGTGGGCAAGCCTTGGCCATGGGCCATAGCTTGATAACCCCCGTTCTAGCAGAAAGTTCCATGAGACCAACATGCTCGGTGAGAACACTGCCTGTCTGGCTCACTACTGGATTCCCAGGGCTTGGTGCTTAGTAGGCATTCAAACAGTGATGGGATTGTTTGTTTGTTTGTTTGTTTGTTTGAGGGAGGGAGGGAATTGGAAGTACTTGGGAGTAAACCCAAGGCCTCACACATGTTGGACAAATAGTCTATGACTGAGCTACACAGATATACCACCATCCCTGAATTAGTATTATCTTTCTCTTCTTTCTTTCTTTCTTTTTTTCTTTCTTTCTTTCTTTCTTTCCTTTTTTCTTTCTCTCTTTATTCCTTTTGTGTGTGTGTGTGTGTGTGTGTGGTGTGTGTGTGTGTGTGTGTGTGTGTGTGTGTGTGTGTGGTACTGGAGGTGAAATCCAGGAGTCATTCATCATTCTACCTGCAAACTGCACTCCCAGCCCTCTTTTTTATTCTTTATTTTGAAACAGGATCTTACTAAGTTTTGGAGGATCTCACTAAGTAGCTGAGACTGGCTGTGAATCTGTAATCCTCCTGTCTCAGCCTCCCAAGTACTGGGATTACAAAAGCATGCACTATCACACCCATTTCGAATTAGTAATTTCTTTTTCCTTTTTTTGCGAGCTTAAGCAAATTTTATTATTACAAAAGTGGAAAGAAGGGACAGAACTATAAAGCACTGTGTCAGAGAAAGGGAAGCAGTGGAGTGCCTTGAATGTAAAACACTCAAGTTTTTTAACATAAAATAGTTTTTATAAGGATTCGTTATTTCCTATCCCAAATTAGTAATTTCTAAAGAAGGAACAAATGGAAGTATAGCAATATTATACCTGATGAGTGTGTATGTGTCCATATATGTGTATACATGTATTTATTCCCTTTGTGATGGTTAATTTCCTGTGTCGAGTTTGCTGGGCTGTGGTACCCATATATGTGCTAAAATGTTATTCTGAATGTTTCTGTAAGAGTGTTTCTAAATAAGATTGACATTTAAATCAGTGGGTTGTGAGTGAAGCAGATTGCCCTCCATGATGTGGATGGTCCTTACTCAGCTGAAGACCCAGTAATGCAAAGGCTGACATGCAGGCTGCCCCATCCTACTGTACCTCATCCCCCAGCAGGAGAGAATTCTGCCAGTAGATGGCCTTTGGACTTGAAATGCAACATTGGCTCTTCAACCTGCTGGCCCACCCTACAGATTTTGATTTATCATTCCTGATAATCTCATCAGTAATTTCCTCAAAATCAATTAATAGAGGAAAGATAGGCTGACCTGGTTTCCGTTTCTCTGGAGAACCCTGACTAATATGCTCATAAATATGTCTTAGACTTTCTTCAGTAGCAAAGAGAACTACTTGGTTCTGTAGAATGAGAAGCCTTATACTTAGTCATGCCCAAATCCCCATCAATGGCAGCTTCCAATAAAGTCTTGTGGCTTTCAAAAAACATTTAAGCTTTCCTTATCACAAAAGAGCCTGCTTGCTTGCTTTTTTTCTTTCTTTCTTTCTTTCTTTCTTTTTTTTTTTTTTTTTTTTTTGGTGGTACTGAGGATGGAACCCAGGGGCATTCTACCTCCAAGCTATAGCCCCAACCCTATTTTTATTCTTTATTTTGAAACAGGGTCTCACTGAGCTGCAAAAGCCTTCACTAAGTAGCTGAGGCTGTCCACGAACTGCGACCCTCCTGTCTCAGCCTCTGAAGTACTGGGATTACAGGTGGGCACCACCACGTCCAGCTACAAAACAGCCTTATGACCCTGGCTTCCAACCACAGAGTGACTCCTCTGTGTGGAGTGACACTGCTTCTACTTGGCATCAAGTTAATTTCCATTCATTCTTTAATACTTCCCCTGAGATGCCCCACCGGCCTGGGTAGGTAAGTGCCCCTGCTAAAAACCACAACTTCATTGTCACACCTTCCCTGCACAATTGTTTTTGGTTTGCTTCAGTCTCCTTCAGGGATCTCCCACCTCCTTGAAGGAAGATTCCCTATCCATCTCTCTATCCACCTCTTCCTGTCTCTCGGTCCCTATGTCTGTGCCCGACCTGCAACAAAGACATTAATAGGCAATTAAATCAATAAACAAGAAATTTTAAGAACTTTAATGATGTGTAATATGAGGTCACATTTGCAATCTGTAAGAATATAGCTTAGAATCACCCAAGGGAGATGCAAAACCAAACTCCAGAAACATTAAGAATCTTCTCTGGGGGGTTCTGACTGGGCAGAACTCCTTGAGACCTAAAGATTGTGCAGAGTGTACCCTGAAGTTGGGAAAATACTACAAATATCCTCTCATTTCTGTGCCAAATTTCTTCCCAACTTTACAAAACACTGCTGGGGCAGGATTGGGTGGGAAATTGAGAGATTAAGAAACCCTGAGCTTTGGCAAGCACATTCAGCTAATCCATGTCAAAAATATTCAGCAATACCTATGGTAGGAAGATTGGGGCTCATGTCTCTAATTTCTCCGTAGATCCTCACTAGAAAATGGTATTTACATCACTGAACATACAACATATTTGAAACATGTCTGATTCATAAAGCAGACTCATCTTGGAGTGGAGCTGTCATTAGCAGCAGTGTCCTCTCATGGTGGGCTCTTGCATTGGCCAGCATTTCTATCATTGCGACTGAAACACCTGACACAGATGACTCAGAGGAGGAAAGGTTTATTTGGGTTCATGGTTGAGAGGTACAGTCCACAGTCGGCCAACTCCAAGGCAGATATCATGGCAGCATGGTGTGTGGCAGAAGACAACAGCTCAGCTCAGCTCATGGCAGCCATAAATAAAGCAGATGAGAGGGGGGGGGGAGATATCAAGCAAGCAAGCAATCAGGAATGACTAGTCCCCAAGGTTATACCCCCAGTAATCTACCTCCTCCAGTCATGCCTCACATGCCTAAATTACCACCCAGTAAGTCCAATCAAACTATGAATCCTTCAGTGAACTTATCCACTAGTGGGATTAGAACTCTGATTCAATTATTTCACCTCTGAACATTTTGCAATGCCAATACATGAGCTTTTGTGGTGAATATCTACTTAATCTCTCCATTTCTCACCCAATGCCTGCCCCAGCAGTGTTTTTTAAAGTTGAGAAAAAATTTTGGTGCAGAAATGAGAGGATATTTGTACTATTTCCCCAACTTCAGGGTTTACTCTGCACAATCTTATAGCTTCTAATCAGACTGTTCTTAGTGGACAGCACCTAACCAGATTATAATGATCTAAGCTTCCTGGTTCTATCACTACTTTGAATGTTTATGTTCTATCACAGAATGTTTATGTTTCATGCTTTTATTTCTCAGTGCCTCAGTTTCTGCATCTGTGAAACAGGAAGAATAGTTCTTGCCACCTGCAGACAAGAGGGTAATGCAAACGCACAAGCCAGTATCTGCAAAGCACTCTGCATTTCCTTGACTTCCGTTCTGTGGGTCTGAAATAGCATTATTATTATGACTTCTGGAAATGTTAGCCATCATCCAAAAGGGTTATTTCCATCAAAAGGCTTTATTCAGGAGCACTTCATAAAGGGAAAGTGAAAGCATGCACATTCTCCTTGGAACCATCATGATTAGTCCTAGTAACAGTTAGACATTTTTTATTTTTTTTCAGTTCATTTATAGTCAGATTCTGCACAATTGAAAACATCCAACATCTGGGCTGAAAAATTTGTACAAAGACAGAACGTTCCCCAAATGGGTATGTGTGGGCTTCAGTGGCAAAGAAGACAGATGTACTTTTTGCCTCAACTACTCTTTTCAAACTGTAGGAGAAAGAGATACAATTGAATTTCTCTGCTTACCAAAAATGTTGATTTTCATCTCTAATTTTGAAAAGTATCTTTTCTGACTAGATAGGAATTCAAAATTCAACCAGACATTCAGAAATTTCTAGAATAATGTAAAAGAAGGCACAGAGCCTTTAAGACAACTTCCAGGGATCAGAGGGCTTGGGCTCCCCCCCACCCAAAATCCTAACAAGCACTTTCTCTGGCTTCTGGCATCTTCTTTGATACTCGAGGGGAAAAGGGGGGTGGGGGGAGGAGTGCATTCACAGGAACTGATTTCAGCTATTTGCTGAAGAAAAGCTGTCTTCAATTCCTGTTTTTTTTTTTTTTTTTTTTTTTCAGCATACCACCCAACAGTTTCTAGAAGCCTCCTCAGGGCAGTAGGCGAATTTGCAGGATTGCCAAACAGCCTTGGAAAATCTGCTGGGGGGAACGCCATGGAAGGGCTTTGTGAGCAAGGATAAAGAGGGCACATAGCGTTGCCTTGTTTCATGAAAAAACAGAACACACACAACAAAACTTGATTACAAAATCTCATTTTACAAACTTTAGGTGAGACGCACCGCCCTGGGGTGAAGGCAGATCTCCGCCCAGCATCTGTATCATGTGCTTTGAGTGAAGGCCTGGTTCCACTCCAAGGGCCCTGTTAGATAAAACCGGAAGGGTTTATGTGTGCAGCATTTAAGTTTAAACATTTCTTCATGGAAATTTACAATGCACATAATTTACATATTCAATACCAGTGACAATTTACTTCTCCCATCTGAACAGGGCTTTCAACTATGCCACTTGAACTAAATTAATAAACAGTAATTACAGAATGTTGTGTGAGCTAGCTGTTGATGTTGAGCAGATTCTAATCAACACCTTCTTTTAAGGGCCAATTAAAGCTGAATGTATGCAATATAAACATCTTCGAGTATTTAGACATGAACCACAGAACAAGGTAAAAAAAAAAAATTAAAATCCGAACAATTAGACTGGGGACGAGCCAGTCAAACCTGGTGAGAAGGAGCCTTTTCAGCCAGTCTCTACAGTCATGTTAATTTCTTCAAATGATGAGATTTTTGTGAAATAGGGAGGGAATCCATGGTCTCTTTAGGCCAAGCCCCAACCGTTTAGAGATTTCTCCAATATCATGTATTATTTTCCATAAGCTTTAAGTTTCATGGCATTTCTTTTTAAATTGCCTCAAACACTTTTCTCCTTAATTCATGTGCATCTCAGCGAAAACTTAATCTCCATATTTCTGACTCATTTATGTATAAATCATCCTCGTGTTATTTGGTATCTAAGAAACCTTTCCCTAGGCCCTGTCTTTGGCCATCCAGGCGCTACACAAAGCACAGAATGCACCCCAGGCCCCACAATTGGGGGTTATGCCTCGAATATGTGAACACACACATCACTGAAGGACAGGGGCGAATGCCTTGGCGGGTGGAGGAGCACGGACAGCCTCTCAATCATCAGTTGTCCTCGAAACCAATGCCCTCTGCTCCCTACTGTGACGAGCTCTCAGGAAGGCTTCATGGCTTTGGGAAAGGGAATGAAGAAAACACATTTCCATAATGGTGAAATGCACAGAATGAACGAGTGGCCCGTGTCTGTGGTAGTCTCTCTGATATCTAGGAGAAATTGGTCACTACATTTCTTTGTAAGAGACAGATGATGGCATTCCTGGCATGACCGTGAGAAGTGAGCCTGGTCTGAGTGGCTCTCATGGGCCTTGTGACCTCTGTCTAACCCTTCCTTCTCCTACTCTACATCCCAAAGACACCCCTCACTATTACTCTGCTTGCTGGGGCTGACCCCATTCTGATAATACCCCATGGCTATCATTGTCCTCTCTTGCCTACTCAGACTTCTCTCTTCCCCGTCCTGCGTGGGCCTCCTCCTCTGACTGCCCAGCAAACCTAGTCTCAAGCTAGTTTCAAGCTCACTCTCCTCTCATTCTCCCTGTTTCTGTCTCTGTCTCTCTTTCTCTTTCAATGTCCATCAGCCACTCTTGTCTTCTCTGTCTCTCTCCCTTACCTCCAGCCCTCTGTGATCTACATTATCCAAGATTAATCATTCCTTGCAAGTAACTTGGAAAAGTTGTGTTCAACACCTGCCCCACACTCTTAACTACATGAGGAACAACCCAGAGACAAAGATTTCATTTACCATAGTGCCTAGCATAGGACTATTTATGGAGCAAGTGATAAGTGAATATGTGTTGGATGAATATGAATAAAGCCTTCCTTAAAGTCAACAAAACAAAAGTCTCTGTTTGGCTTCAAATATTTTTTCAATAAAATTTGGAAGTATAATGATAGACTCTGGGCTAGAAGTCAAAATTTCAAGATAGATCTTATTTACCAAACTCATATTAAAGTGGGAGAATTATGGAGCCATGGGGCTGGTAGGGACCATCAGAAATTATTTTACGCCATCGTCCTACCTCTGGAGAGGGCTGCACTAAAGACTTGCAAAAAAAATGGTTGCTGCTGTTTGCTCAGTGGGGGATCCGAACAGTCACAGGAAGGGAAGCAGTAACCATACATTGAGCGCCCAATCCAGGAAGGTAAGGGCCTTCGATGCTCTCACTTGAGCCTGCCTGACACCTGCAAGCCAGGTGTGCCCAAGGACAGGTGGCACCTCGTCTCTCATGGGTCATCCACTTGGTGAGTTCCTTTTTTTTGTCCTTTTTTGCACACTATATTTTTCTGTGACCAATTTCATCTATTTCACCTGGCATCACCCAACATTTTGGGTGTAGGAAAGCAGTGCTGGTATGGCTATGAGGGCCCTGTACCTTTCCTAATCCATGGTTTATCTTTATTTTCTTTCCTTTTTTTTTTTTTTTTTTTTTTTGGTGGTGGTACTGGAGTTCTTGGAAGCTCTTCTACCTCCGGGATACACTCCCAGACCTATTTTATACTTTTTATTTGGAAACAGGGTCTCTTAAGCCAGCGTGGCTAGCTTTGAACCTGCGCGATCCTCCTGTCTCTGCCTCCCAAGCGCAGGGATTACAAGTGTGTGCCACCACGCCTGGCTTCTTTCCTTCTTTTTTTTTTTTTTCCTTTTCCTTGTTTTTGTTGTTATTTTTCATGGTACTGAGAATTGAACCCAGGACCTTCTACCACTGAGCTGCTGCACTCCCAACTTTTTTTCTGAGACATGGTCTCCCTAAATTGCCCAGGCTGGCCTTGAACTTGTGATCCTCCTGTCCCAGCCTTCTGAGTTACTAGGATTATGGGCATGTGCCACCATCCTGGCTTATTCTGTGTTTCTAACCACTGTAGGTTATCTTCATTACACATCATATAGCCTCCTCAAATACATGTGCCCCCAATTATATGTATCATTCTCTCTCTCTTCTCTCTCTCCTTATTAAAATTATCCCCTATTCTCTCTTTATTTCCTCACAGATGGTATCAGTACTTACTTTTGCCTATACAAAAAATCTGAGTTTTGTCTTTGACAACACAATGTAAAAGAAAGAGCAAGAAGGACTTTGGGATCTAACAGGATTGGATTTGAAATTTATTTCAATCATCAACTAGCAGTTCTGTGACTGTGAATAATTTTCTTAACTTCTGTCAATATGTTGCTTCACCCAAAAAAGATAAATATGTTAACAACTTTATTGCATATTAAACCTTCAAAAAATGTCCATTTCCTGTTTTCCCTTTCCCCTTTCTCTTATTTCCTTTCCTCTCCTACTGCTCCCATCCTCTCCCCTCCTCTCCTTCCTTTTCCTTTCTTCCTCCTCCTCCTTCTCTCTCTCCCCCACCAACCCTCCCTCTCTCCTTCCATAGAAAATCAATCAAGTCCTATCAAGCGTGCCTGCCCTCTTCTGTACATCCCTACTCTCATTGTCATCTCACCTGCAAAATCTCCCAAAATCAAATGATCTACCTTTGTTTCTTCTTCTCTATCCTACTTTGTGCTACCACTTATCTGAAAAATGAACTCCCTTATATAAAATTTCCAAATGTTCCCAGTTCCTCACAAGAGAAAACCCAAAATCTTTGTATGTGCATGTGTGTGGGGAGGGGGTAGTACTGGAGGCTGAACCCAGGGGCATTCTACCTCTGAGCTACATACCTAGCTCTTTCTATTTTTTTATTTTGAATCAGGGTCTCTCTGAGTTGCTGTGTACTGGCCTCACAGCTATGGTCTGTCTGTCTCAGCTTCCCAAGTCCTGGGATTACTGGAATTCACAACTATGCCCAGTTTGAGGAAACCCAAATTTGGGGGCAATATAGTCAGGGCTCTACCCCAAAATTACTTTCCCCATCTTATCTCCAATAAGCTTCTAAAGCTGGCCCTACATTTCACCTGTGCTCCTGTCATTCCCTGGCTAGGCCTGTATCCTTTAGTGCCCTTAGGTCTTCATGTATGGAATTCCCTTACCTAGACTCCATACTGTATCCAACATACCTGCTAAGTCTCTACTGTCAAGAACTGACCTGATACTGAAACACGTGGGTTCTTCTTGAAAACCCTTCCTGGCCCACACAGGCTAGTTAGGTGGCTCCCTCTGAGCTTTGGAAGGCATTAATTAATTGTGGTATTTTGGCTTCCTTCCACCTCCATTGTCCCCTGGGTCTTGGCTTTGCTTCATATAATTCTTACATCTCTACAGGTGGTATCCTCCCTGAATCCAAATTTCTCCCATCCTGGCATTCTCTGCCTAATTATAAGCCCATGACACAGTACTTCTCTCCTGTGATAGCAGAATATTAACTTTCTAGCTGGAGCTTTGGTATCAGAGAATCAAGTTCCTGGTCTTAACTTTACTGTATATTAATCGTTCTTGAAGAAAATGCTCAAATTCCCCGAGCTTAAATAGTACATTTCTCATATAGCTCCTGTAAAGCGTAGATGACTGACATGAGGATAAATATATAGGTCAACAGAATAGAACTTTACCTCTTTAATGGTCCATTAATTTTCCACAATGATGCCAAGACAATTTAACAGGGAAAGTATAATCTTTCAACAAATAGTGCCAGGGCAATTGAATATCAACCTGCAAAATAAACAAGTTAGATCCCTACCTCATATCATATACAAAAATTAACTCACGGTGGATCATAATCCTAATTATAAGAACTAAACTAGCTGGGCATGGTGGCACACACTTGTAATCCCAGTACTTGGGAGGCTGAGACAGGAGGATCACAGGTTCAAATCCAGCCTCAACAACTTAGTGGGCCCCCGTTTCCAAATAAGAAATAAAATCAGGCTGGGGGCATAGTTCAGAGGTAGAATGGTCCTGGGTTCAATCCCCTTTAACACACACACACACACACACACACACACACACACACACACACTAACAATAAAAAAACTAAACTGTAAAACTCTTACAGGAATACATAGGAGTAAATCCTGATGGTTTTGTAATGGGCAATGCCCTCTTAATTATGACATCAAAGGCACAAGTGCCAAAAAAAAGAAACAGATACTTTGGATTTTATCAAAATTAAATTTTGTGTTTCTAATGGCACCATCAAAGTGAATAGACAACCATAGAATGGGAGAAAAATTTTGCAAAGCATATATCTAATAATGAATTTGTATTCTGAATAGGCAAGGAACACTTACAACCCAACAATAAAAAGAAAATAGCAACTAACACAATCCAGGAATAGGCAAAAAATTTGAATAAATATTTCTCAAATAACATATCAATTATCAATAGCATATGTAAAAATGCTCCACATCATTAGAATCAGGGAATGCAAATCAAAATCACAATATAAGACTTCATACCTACTAGGATTAATTTTAAAAAAACAAGACAAATAATAATACTTTAGCAGTTGCTAAAAAAGTTAAACATAAGGTTACCTCATGATCCAGCAATTTCACTCTTAGGTAAAGACCTATTAAGATTTGAAAACATGAGTCCACACAAAAACTTGCATAGAAATGTTTATAGAATTACCCAATATAGACAAATATGGAAACCACTCAAGCATCCTTCAACTGACAAAGAAAAGAGCATGGAGTATCCATCCAATGGAATATTATTTGGCAATAAAAAGAAATAAAGTACCAGTACATACTAAAACATGAACTCACCTTGAAAACATCCTAAGTGAAGTTAGCTAGAAACAAAAAGCCATTCGTTTAATAATTCAATTTATATGAAAAGTTACAAGAAGGCAAATTCATTGAGATAGAGAGTTGATTGGTGGTTGCCATATCTAGTGAGATGAGGAAAATAGGAAATGCCTACTGATGGGTCAGTGTTTATCTGTGGAGGTAATGAAAATGTTCTAGAATTAGGTAGTGGTGATGGTTGCAGAATTCTGAGTATACTGAAAGCACTAAATTATGCACTTTAAAGGGATGAATTTTATGGGGTGTGAATTATTTATCAATAAAGATGTTATGAAAATTTTAAATTCACTAAAATATTTTAAAAGAAGCTGGGTGTGGTGGCACACAGTTGTAATCCCAGCATTCAGGAGGCTGAGGCAGGAGGATCATGGTTCAAGGACAGCCTCAGCTGCTTCGTGAGGCCCTTTGCAACTCAGTTTTTCAAAATAAAGAATACAAAAATAGAGCTGGGCGTGTAGCTTGGAGGCAGAATGTGCCTGGGTTCTATCCCTAGTTCCACACACAAAAAATTAAAAGAGCAAATAAGATAATTGGCACATAGAAAGTATACAATAAATGTGAGCTGCTATTACAATGTGGGCATCAGTTGCTATATTGTTCCAATCCTGCTATGATATCCAGATGGAGTAGTTTCCTGTTTTCTACATGAGAACATGAGTTCCTTGAAGATTGAGGTCATGCCTTATTAGATCATATGCCATATTTATCACCCCCGCCCCAGTTCCTAGAGAGATATTTAGCATAGAGAAAATTGTATGTAACTGTACATAAATTAAAATAAATGAATGAGTGAGCTAGTGGAAACTTACAGAAATATCCAACTTCTCTATATTATACTGGGCTTGTGCCTAAACATTTTTAGAAAAATATAGATCAACGTGTAGAATTCTAACAGTTTTAAGGATGCTCCATAGCTATAGTTTTGGGGTTGTTTGGGGGTTTTTATTGGTACTGGGGATTGAACCCAGGGGCATTCTACCTCTGACCTACATCCTCAGCCCTATTTTAATTTTTTTTAAACAGGATTCAGTAAATTGTTGAGGCCTGGTCTCAAACCTGATATCCTTCTGTCTCAGCCTCCCAAGTACTGGGATTAGAGGCATATGCTATCACATCTGGCTTACAGTCTTGGGTTTGAAAGAAATGAAAGAGATAAGGGAAAAAAAGGACAAGTGCACTCTAGTAGTTATCCTTGAGGTCTCATTTGGTCTGCACCTTTCACTTAGTTTATGTCTGTTCTTTTGGGTTAATGTTCTTTGGAAATTAACAGATCCAAACTTTGCAATATAAAAAAGCTCAGCCTTAATTAAAAGAGAAGATTTTAAATTATTTTTTATTCTAAATCACAATTTTCCTACAAAAAGCTGTCAACTGTTCTTCATTTTCTCTTCTGAGATAACATAAATTGTAATTTTGTAATTCTAGCTCCATCTTCTGTAGAACTCTACTCTCCCTTTCTCCCCCCACAAAGATATTGTTTGATAATCACTCATAGCACATTTCTCACTAGCCTAGATGTGTCCTAAAAAATCTTTCTCAGAAGTTCCTAGTACTTGGGAAGCTGAGACAGGAAGATCACAGGTTCAAAGCCAGCCTCAGGAATATAGCAAGGCTATCAGCAACTTAGTGAGACCCTGTTTCAAAATAAAAACTGAAATAGGCCTGGGTGTGTAATACTCCAAGAAGCTTATACCAACCTGTTTGACTTAGTTATTGTGACATAATGACACACCCCAAAATGTAGTGACACACAACCATCAGTTTATTATTTCTACCAACCCTGTGGGATCCATGAGATGATTCTTCTACATCATTAATGATGCATGGATTGTCGTGACCCAAGGACCCAGCCAGGCTAGAATATCAAAGATGGTGCATTCACTTGGCTGACATTGGGTGCTGGCTTGTGACTAGGAGCTCAGCTGAGGCCATCAGCAGGAGAGCCTCTGCTCCTCCCCATCTGAGCTCTTGGATTCACCTGGACTATCACAACATGGTGGCTAGGTTTCAAGAGAAAGTGAAAATGGCCAGTCACAGAACACCACTTCCCCTGCATTCCACTGGTTAAAGTCACTCCCAAGTTCAGCCCAGATTCGAGAGGAGGAAAAATAACCACCCCTTGATTGAAGAGCAGTTGTGCACGCCAGCTTTTGAAAGATACCACAATCTGCTTTCTAACCAGGACTTTACATTCTTCTCTTGTGCAGAATATACTGCCTACTTCCCTAGATCCCTCAAGGCATCATCCTATCCTCAGCCCAGTCTAAAATCTCACCATCTACATCTCAGATACAGTCACAGGTGGTGCTTCTAACATGGGGCCCCGAGGGTGCAGCTACCCCAGCATGGTACCTCAAACGCAAGGACCCGTGGACTAAGTAGATGAGTGCCGTATACCTACACTTCAACACACTGTAGTCAGAAAAGGCAGGAACCACAACAGACACCTCCACTGATAGGCAGGAGAGACACAGAGGAGAAACATGAAAGTTGCTGGTCCATACAAATATGAAACCCTCCAGCTTCCGAGTCAGGGAATGTTCTTGGATTAGGGCTCAGTTCTGCTTTCTGAAGTGGTTCCCTGTGGCTCTTGAATCTGCTCTCTGAACTCTTGACTTCAACCTCTTCATCCTTTTCCTTAAAAATGCTTTATATTTGCCACTGTGTAATTTTCTCATTTTGCCTCTTCACCATAGGAAGTTAAGAACTCAAAGACTTCTTTTCATTTTGAGCTACATCTGTACCTTTTAGTGCAAGCTGAGATGAGTGTGTGTGTGTGTGTGTGTGTGTGTGTGTGTGTGTGAGTGACTAGAGATCGGACTCAGAAGCATTCTACCTCTAAACTACACTCCCAGCTCTATTTTTTAATTTTTATTTTAAAACAGGGTCTCTCTAGGTTGATGAGAGTCTCACGACTTGCTGAGGCTAAACTCAAACCTGCAATCCTGCTGTCTCAGCCTCCCAAGTACTGGGATTACAAGTGTGTGCCACCATGCCCAGTAGAGATGATTTACTTAAATGTTTTCTAAGCTTTCTATATATCACATTATAATTCGATTCATTAAAAACAACCCACACTCATAAATACTTTCAAAATAAGTTTATCTCAGTCCTAAAAATCATGATGCTATGGGAAAATTCCACTAAGAGTCTTGGAAACTATTCTGTCTAGCAGAGATAGTGTATGAAACAAGCCCCTAAGATTCTTAAAACCTATTATCTATTTCAGAGCATCTGTAAGACTCAAATCTTACTGAAGTTTCCACAAATGGCCTGATAGCTATATCCTTGATCTGATCTCTACCTCCACCTGGCAGGACTATGGAATATCTGTCCCCAGGTTTTATTTTGAGAATCTTTTGGAGGCTGGAGAGGCTAAGAATAAGAAATTTGTTTCATATTCACAATATCTTAAATTCACAGGTTTAAGACCATCCTCAGCAACTTACCAAGATCCTCAACAACTTAGTGAGACCCTATTTCAAAATTAAAAAAAAAATAAAGCTGAGGGTGTTACTCAGAGGTAGACAGCCCCTGGGTTCAATCCCCAATACTGAAAAAAAATCCTAATTTGGAAATGTTTCCTCTTAATTTTGCTTTAAAACTGAACAGTTTCTTCTTTAATTAATTTATTTTTATCTACACCTTATTAGTTAAAAGTAGTCGCTTGCCCTTTCAATATTCTGCCTGATAATCTCAAGAAAACCCACAAGTACATTAGATATATATCTTCTTCCTTCCCTATTATTTTTTTAATTGGTGCACTGTATTCATACATCATAGTAGGATACATACTTTTGTAGACATACATGCACACTTTTCCCAGTCAGACCCCACCCAATCCCCACCCCATTCTCTCCCTATCCCTCCCTCCCATGCTTGGCTTAGTAGTTGACATCTAGTATTATGGCAATTTATCTAAAATTAAAAATGATAATCTCACATAACAGTTTCATTTGTCTGATACCAAGCTTTTGATGACTTAAAGATAACATTTCAATATTGCTTTTTGCTATCTTTCTTACCAGAGAATATTTTTTTCTATTTTTTTAGGTGAAACTATCATATATTTATATATTTATTTTTCAGAAAAAAACTCTATCCTAATATGGAATATGGACTCTAGATACCCAAAACGATCTTGAAAAAGAACAAAGCTAGAAGATAAATATTTTCTGATTTCAAACCATATAAAGCTACAATAATTGAAACAGTGTAGTACTATTCTAAAGGCAGATATATAAACCATTGGAGTTAAATAAAAGCCTAGAGCTAAATTCTTCCCTATATTGTCAAGTTATTTTTGACAAGGTTTCCACGAACATTTGGTGGTGGAAATGATAATCTTTTAACTAAATATTGTTAAAAAATAATAATTACATGGAAAAGAATAAAATTGGACACTTACGTAATCCCATATACAAATATTAACTCAAAATAGATAATAGACCTAAATACAAATCTTAAGACTATAAACTTTTAGGAGAAAATATGGGTCATAAAACCTCACAACATTGAAATTGGCAGTGATTTCTTGGTTATGATTTCAATGGCACAGGCAACAGAGGAGTATACAGACTCCCTAAAAAATAAAAAAATAAAAAAATTGTATATCCAAAGACAATGTAAACAGAGTTAACAGTTACTAATAGAATGGGATAAAATATTTCCAATTGCTATATCTGAAGGTATATTAATATTCCAACTAGAAATCCTAAAAATTAACAACAATAAAGGCAAACAATACCATTTAGAGATAGGTAAAAGACTAACATAAATAATGAATCTCCACAGATAACCAATCTTAATTGTCTGTTGGATGGAAACTCTTGTTTCTCTGGTTCTGGTGTGTGTTACCTATTTCTTCTTTGTAGTTAATCTCTTTGAGTATTTTCTCTAGTGCTGGTTTTAAAGACATAAATTCCTTCAGTTTCTGTTTGTCATGGAAGCTTCTTATTTCTCCATCTAATTTGATAGAAAGTTTTGCTGGGTAGGAAATTTTTGGTTGGAAGTTGTTTTCTTTCAGAGTTTGGAATATGTTACTCCAAGACCTTCTGGCTCTCATGACTTGGTTTGGGAAGTCTGGAGTGATTCTAATTGGTTTGCCTCTGAACGTCACTTGGCCCTTTGTTTTTGTTGCCTTTAAGATTCTCTGCTTGGCTTCCACATTGGTCATTTTGACAATTATGTGGCATGGGGATCCTCTTCTCTGATCCTGTCTAAAGAGAGTTCTATAAGTTTCCTGGACCTGTGTATCAACCTCTTGCTCTATGTCTGGAAAATTTTCTGCTATTACTTCCTTGAAGAGATTGTTGATCCCTTTGGTTTAACTTTCTTTTCCCTCCTCTATTCCAATTATTCTTAGGTTAGCTCTCTTAAAGTGGGCCCATATTTCTTCAATATCAGATTCCTGCTGTCGGATATTCTTTCCTAGATTAGAAACTATGAGTTCATTTTTGGATTGCTCATCTTCTAAGAGCGAGATTCTGTTCTCCATGTGTTCTAATCGGTTGTTTGTGCTTTGAATTGAGGCCTTTACTTCATTAATTGCATCCTTTATCTCTTTTTGGCTCTCTCTGAGTTCTTTTCGAAGCACCTCTATTATTTCTACAGTTATTTTCCTGATTTGATCTTCTAGAAATCTCTGATTTTCTGTTTTATCGGGTTCTGATGTTGTGGGGTTGTGGGCATTCATTGCTCCAGTATTATTCCTCTTTCCCATGATTTCGGATGTTTGTGCCTTCTCTGGGTTCTTCCCTTGGGTCACTATGACTTCACTTAAGGTGCTCTGGATCTTGAGTCTGTAGTATCTCAGACCCCACTACTCCTTTACTGGGTTGTATCACAGAGTCTCCGACCCAGAGAGTCCATAGAGGCTGCTTTAGACTGTGGGGGTGCCAGGTTGCACGTTCTCCTATGGTGTGATATCTCTGCCACCGCGCCTCCCCCACTGGGTCAAGTCCCAGGGAGTACAGTACTGGGATTTCTCCTCTGTGGCCCGCAATTTGACTCACTGTTCTTGAGTATGCAGATGTGGCTGTACTGGCCTCGCTGAATTCGGTGCTGCTGCCGCCGGTGGCAATATGGCGCCGCTGCTACGCCCTCGGCTATGGGGCTGGCGTTTTTCTTCTTGATTTTGATTTCTACTCTGAATCCCTGCAGCGTGTGCTGAGCTCGGCCACTGGGAGATTTAGATGCTCTCTGCGCGGAGAAATCCCGCCTGGCTGTTCCGCAGTGGCTCACCTCGGCTTGCTGTAGCCGTCCTGTGAATTCGCCAGTGCCTCCGGCAGTATGGCGCTGCTGCCGCATCTGCCGTGTCCTCAGGCGCGAGGTCGGTGTATCTCCTCTGTGGCTCTGTTCTCAGTCCGCTTTCTCTCTGGAGCCTGGTGATTTTTTGTTTCTCTGGTGATGGTGTTTGCTGGCTATGAAAGGCGCTGATTTTGTGGTAATGGAGATTTGTTGTTAGCGGAGCTCTTAAGCCCCGCTTTTCTCGGTCGCCATCTTCCCGGAAGTCTTCCTTCCCTATTATTGTAGTGTCTCTTGCTGCTGTTACATAATTCGGGTCACCTTTTCCCCTGCCTTTTTCTACTGGCATTTCAGGTTCCATGAATTATCTTCTCAAGACCCTTCTGGATATCACTCATTACCTGGTCCCAAAACCCAGGCCATAAGTTTAGGGTTTAACAATGCTCACTTCTAGATACAAACCATTATTTTAGTAATCTATTGCTACCTAAACTAACCCCAAAACTTAGTGGCTTAAAACAAAAATAATTTTTATTGTTTCTTTTTTATACGCTTATTTTAATTGTTTCTCACTAAGCTGTTGGTCTGGATCTGGACAGATCACAGCAAATATGGCCCCTCTTTGATCCTCATGTCTTCGGCTGGGACTGGAACTCCCAAAGTGGCTTCTTGACTTGCATGTCTTGATGCTCTAGAGGATGGCTCAAGTTTCTGGGAAGTGGTGAAAGGCCTGGGATCCTTTGCCTGAAGCTTCAGTTCTCAAAGGTGGTTGGGTTCCTTATTATACCCTACGGAGTCTTGGGTTTCTCCCTCTCGACATGGTAAGCTTAGCAGGCAAACAGACTTCTTACATGGCAGCTCAGGGCTTCCAAGTGTAAAAAGCACACGTTGTCAGGCATCCTTAAGGCTCCAGCCAGAGCTGATAACATTCCCACTTCTGCCACATTCAACTGGTTAAAGCAATTTAGAAAAGCAGCCTATATTCAAGAGGAGGTGGGTACAGAGTGTAAACACCAGGAGGAGTGATCCCTTGGGGGGCATCAGTATAACACACTTCCATACAATTTACTGAAGTCCACAAAGAAGATAAATTCTATTTGAAACGTCTACCTTTCTCTTTCTCTAGACCTATTTTCTCTAGCCTGAGGTATATCACAGCTTGAAAACAGATGTGTGACATCTACTACATGCTGGCATCTGAGACATGGCCCTGGTGTATGCCCTCTGCATCCCCTCCCTTTACCACCAAACCCCATGCATCCCTTGACAGATTCATGTAAACCATTTATTTGTTTGTGTTTTGTTTGGCTCTTTCATTTATGTTGTCCACAGAGCATTTGGAGAAAACTGTTTCAGATTGCCACAGCCAAACACTTGCTATTAATAGCAGTTCCATTTCTGGAAAGCTAACTATTTGCACCAGAAATACAGAGGAGAGACAGACATCCATCACTGTGGCCAAAACACCTGACAAGAATAAACTTAGAAGAGGAAAGATTTATTTAGCTCATGGTTTCAGCAGGTTAGTCTATGGTTGGCTGGCTCCAAGACACCAAACATCATGGCTACGGGGTGTGTCAGAGGACAGCTACTCAGCTCATGACCACTGGAAAGGGAAGCAAGTTAGAAAAAGGAACTAGTAACAGATAGTCCCCAAGGCCACTCCCTCAGAAACATATCTCCTCCAACCACACCTTGCCTGCCTACAGTTACCACCCAGTAAGTCCACTCAAATAATTAAGCCATCAATTGATTTATTTGCTGATGAGGTTAAAGCCCTGATTCAGGTATTTCACCTCTGAACATTTCTTCATAGCCAACACATGAGCTTTCCTAGGGAATATTCCATAGCCAAAACGTAACAGACACCATGCTTGACGTTGAGAACTGACTACTACCCAGGACTGAGAAAGAATAAAATGAAGCAATTTCTAGAGTGCTGCAAGCTAGTCATCAGCAGGGAAAAGTCTCATCGATGAAGATTAGGAATAAAATAACAACATGCTTTGAAAAGGTTATTTTCTATGACCCAAACCATTTTCTAATTGTAGGGGGGAAAAATCTCTGAAAAAATATGAATGAAAATGATAAAAGAAATTTTTAAATCCTCACTCGTTTTCAAAAAGCTGTATTCATAATTCCAGTACTTTGTCTGAAACCCAAGACTAAAAAGGGTGAAGATAATAAAAGACTATAGCCCCTTCTTATAAGGAGAAAAAGAGATAGAAAGGAAGAAGAAATGAAACATAAAAGCATCATTAAAAATTCTGTCTCTGGTCAAGATCAGCAGGCTATGGCACCATCCAGACAACCCCAACTGGAACCTAAAGTTTATAAATTCCCCACACCTCATTCCCTGGAGTGCAATGGTCATACTTCTGCAGATGTAATTATCATGTAGCAGGTCAGAGAAAAGTAGCTATTCTTTGGATTTACCTAAAAAGATTTTTCTTTTATAAGCAGAAAAGGATGGAAATTTTATTCTTATAAAAAGAAAAAGGTTTCAAGGAAGTAGATCTAAAGAAGAACCCACTCTGAATAAACTTACCTAATAAAGAATTTCCTGCCATAAGTTGATTTGAAGTTTGTTCATGCTATTTTAAGATAACCAGTGTATGGATTGCAGGTTGGAACATTCATATTTGGGTTCCAGTTTTGGAATAAGCAAAAAGGTGACTTTTTGCAAGTCATTTCCCTCATTGGGCCTCAGTTTCCTTTTCTAAAAACGGAGAGTTTGGGACTTCATAGCTCTTTGTCCAGCTCTAATAATCTGCAATTATATTCCATGGACCCTAAATAAATAATTGCTTATCTTGATTATCTTGATGCATTTCTCTGGGAAACCAGACTCTGTTAGCATTTGTATTAATCTGTATTTATATCTGTAAGTAGGTGAGCCACCCAGTTCTAATAACCTTCCTTGTGCCAAGAAGAGTTTGAAAGAGTGAAATCAAAGAGAAAATTAGAGTGAAAGATGGTTTTTATATAACTTCCTGCCCTGGGAAAACAATGAGGCTCAGACCAACTGAATCTAAAGAGAAGAAAACTACATATAATGATCTACATACTAGGGATAATATTTTAAAAATTCATTCTCTGTGTTTTCTACCTCTTCCTCTGAATTATGCTTCAAAATAGCCACCCCACAGCTTGAACCCAAAAGAAGTAGAGAAAGTAAATGCCCTTCAGGTAGCAGCAGGATGTGAGATGTATGTGGCAGGCATCTGGAAGGGGAAAGTGAAAGTACGCCTTCCTATCCCCATGGGTTGTAGGAAGTGTAAGGGGACAGAAAAGTAGGGGAAAAAATGAGCATGCATGCCTCCTCTCACAAATTTCATTGCTACATAACATTCTACCACAGTCTAAACAACTCATAATAATACCCATTTATTATCTCACAGTTTCTCTGGATCAGGATTAGCTGGATCCTCTGCTTAGAGACTCACAAGACTGCAACCAAGATAGCACTGGTCTGCATTGTCCTCTGAAGGTGTGATTGGAGAAGAATCCACTCTCAAGCTTAGTTAGGTGTTGGAAGTCTTAATTTCCTTGTGGCTGTGAACTGAGAGCCCTGGCTTCCTATTGGCCAATAGCTATTGGCTCTCCTTGGATCTTAGAGGTCACCCACAGTTCCTGGAAATCACCTGCAGTTCCATGCCACAAGACCATTTCATGGAGACAGCATGGAAGTCTTTACATGAAGTCTGCTAGCGAGATGGCATCTTAGGTAACAATCACAACCGTTACGTGTATTTGTCATATTCTATTGGTTAGACCTGCGATTGCAAGTCCCATTCCCAATAAAGAGGAGGAGATTATGCCAAGGCATGAACACCAAGATATGGGGATCACAGGAGTCACCTTAGAGATTGTCTGCCACAAATATCTAAGGCATGAAAGCCCTTGTCCTTGTCCAAGTCTCTGAGGAGAGACTACCTTGTAGTAGACTAGCCCATCCTCAGGCCCAACATGTGATGTCCATATTGGAGCCAAGTGTCGTAGACAGGCTGGAGGACATTAGTTGGTTTGATAGAGTCTCTTTGGTTGTACAAAAAGTACTTAGAAATCCCTGTATACTCTGTAGAAAGACCTGTGAAGTAAGTGCTTTAAGAATGGATGACCACAGAGGTTACTTCAATGGAAGAAAACAGTCCCTGGTCAGGGGCAGTCAAGACCAGAAAGCAAATAGTAGTCACAGACAGATCACAGAAGGTAACAAGCATTGGCTGGGCCATAGGAGGCCCACCAGGCTTGCACCCAACTGAGAGCAAGAAGAGGCCTCAAGTTCCCCACAGCAGATGCCAGCTGGGTAGGGAGGAGCCATACAGAGAAAGGGCATGATCCAGTAAGGCCACTGAGGACTCAGAGAATAGGCAGAGGCCTGCTCAAAACCTCTGGGCCATGCTCCATTGCCACAGGGACAGAGCAAACTCACCCCTCCACCATTTTGATGGGGAGGATTCTGAAAGGCTGAGCATTTACCTGCAAAGGACTGTTTCAAACCACAAGGAGACTGACATATTGTTAATTGGCTCATTTAAAGTTCACGTTTGTTTTCCTGCTACCCCAGGGCTATAGGATCTTCAAGAAAATTCAATCAGTTATAGAGAAATAAAGGAACTACATTTTCTTCACACAATTGGATTGTGTGAGTAAATTTGTAATCTTGCTACACCTGCTATGTAACAGACACTACACACATATGTTTTCATAGAGTTTTCCCCCAATCCTATGAGGTAAGTGTTATTATATTCCCATTTTACAAATGAAGTTGAAACTCTGAGAGGTTAAGTAATTTGTGCAAGGTCACACAGCTGGCAAGTGGAAAAGTTTATATAGAACCCAGAATTGTCTGTCTCTGATATTTAGTTCTTACTCACTGTACCTCTATGTTAGGACAAGCTAACTCCTACAACAAGCATTCCTCAAGCCTCAATGGCCTAGCAGAAGAAATCTGAATTATCTCCTAATGTCACCGTGCAGATCAGGTTGGTGGAAGAGGCTCTATTATTTGTAGTCATTCAGAGACCTGTATTCCTTCCAACCTTTGCCTCCAGCTTCATCTAAATCCTCAGAGTCCTCTCCACTCAGCCAGAAAATACAGGAGGAAAGATGAAGCGAGATATTTTATGGACTAGACTGGAAATGGTACTCATCACTTTTGTCAACATCTTCTGGCCAGAACTGAGTGCATCTAAAAGATAAAGGAATGGGATTTGATGGACACAAGACAAAGGAATAGTATTTGATGAATACAAGTATTCTGTGCCATAACCCTATGTACTCATAACCTAAAAGACATACATGTCATCTTTCCATCTACCTTATGCCAGAGAAGTCAAATTTTCCTTTTATGAACAATGATAGTCAAAATTGCAAAAATTAGACTGATAACAAAAGGTAAAGATAATAGATACAACCAGAAAAGTTTAGGTTTGGCTACATGGTACTTCATAGCTCTCCATGAGTTATCTGTGATCTATTTTGTTTTCATACAAAAAAGAAAAAAACAGTTGAGATCCATGACCAGCATGTCCTCGTGTTGTCTATTAGGAAGAAAGTGAACTGTGGCTTGATTCCTGCTCCTTAGTTGAAATCATAGTGTGGCCTGTCTCTGTGATGTGTCTATAGCTGTGATGCTGGGGTTCCTGTGGGAGAAGAAATCAAAGATGACAAGACTGTTTCACACTAGTCCTTGGAGGCCTTATCTATTGGGCTTCTTCCATTCAAAAAACTAAGGATAATAGTTAAATCATAACCTAGAAGTCATCGTGTCATATTAAATTTTGTTTTCCCCAGAAAACAGAAGGAAGATGGGCTTCGAAATGTATTTTTGGATGGAAAATAAGGACAGTACTTTGTTGTTTTCTAAACCATCAGTGTCTTGAAATAATGCTATACATGATAAATACAGAAATAGGATAAATGGCTCTCCAGGTAGGGATGGTTGCTATGTGTCCTGGCTTGAGTTGAGATTAAGTAATATTCCAGATGTGCTTTCTGGTGTCCTTCAAAGTTTGATGGAGGAGCTGCAGAGAGCATGGCTCATTGGAAGTAGGGCAGAGAGCAAAAGAAAAGACCACTGGTACTCTGCCCTTAAGTCAACCATAGTAACTCTGTCTTGACCTCCCATATATATGTATACTGAGTTCTCATATAAATTCTGAATAAGAGATGAAGACATTGGTAAACCACTGTAGTGACCCACTGGATTTGTCTAGGCTATCTATTGTAGTGTAAATATTTCTGCCTGTCTCTCTGTGCCTGAGAAATAATCAAGCAACTTAGAGTCTATCCTTCTCCAAGACAGTGTGGAGACTGGAAAGAGGCTTTAGAGGTAAACAGACCTGAAGTCAAAATATGGATCTTGTTAGATATATACAGTACTTGATGCATCTTGTAGAATGGTTATAAAGAATATGAAAGACCACCACTTTAAAGGGGAAACAATATATTCTAATGATGAAGAGTGTTGGGTGGAAGTCAGAGTGCCTGATTCAAGGATCTGCCACTTACAAGTTGGCTAACCTCACTGAGCTTCAGTCTCCACAGCTGTAAAATGAGTTTTATAATAGTACTTACCTCATAAGCTTGCTATAAGGATTAATCATTACCTGTAAAGTATTTATCACAGGGCTTGTCACCTATAATGCACCATGATGACAATTGTTAAATATAATAATTACACAGGCATGGTGGTACACATTTGTAATCCCTGTACTTGGGAGACTAAGACAGAAGAATTGCAAGTTCAAGACCAGGCTCAGCAACTTGGCAAAACTCTCAGCGGTCCAGTGAGATCTGTTTCAAAATAAAAACTAAAATAAGGATGGGGGTGTAGCTTGAAGGTAAAACACAGGTAGGTTCAATATCCAGTATCATACACACACAAATAATAATAATGTAACAATAATATTCCAAGAGTAGATCCAGGCACACAGAAGATGTTTATTTAATTATAACTATGATAACTTTAACATATGCTCACCTCTCAGGAAAAGCAAAAATAAACTAAAGTGAAGAAAAAGGAAATGACTAGGGTGAAAGAATGAAGATGAAATGAAAAATCATGTCAGTAAATCGGCAGAGTTCAGGGTCTGGAACATGGGATGGGAGTGAACAGAGAGACACACACTGGGCTAATTCTATGCTCATGCTCAAATATAGGGTATTACCATGCAAGAGGAAAAGCTGAGCAGTCTGGCATGACTCAGTGGCCCCACTCCCAAAGTGGGACACTGTCTGCAGGCACCAAAAATGCACGTGGAGCACAGAAGCCAGGCGAGGCACAGATGGCCTTCTCAACTTGACACACCTATACTTTGTGTCCTTTGGGGAAGACCACCAGCTCACAGCCAGATTCAGGCAGGCAGTGAGACCAAGAATGCCAAGAAAGGATGGATGGTAAGCCAAGAAAGAGGCTAACTCTTCAGTGAGGGGTTCCTTTTTTTCATCAGGCTTCCACAGATCATTGAACAGGTAAGTGTATAGTGCCCAGTTGTGCAAGGCCTGGAAATATATATAGGTAGCTCCTGCCCTCAAGCACTTGGGGTCCAAGAACCATCAGAAAATCTTCTTCCTAGGCTGCACCCCCAGGTAATAAGTTCAAATGGTTTGCAAATTCATGTTTTATCTTAACAATATAAAAGCCAATTCTCTCAAATTATACATTAGAGGTAGAAGAAGAAAAAAATCACCCTACAGTAACGTAAAATCCAAACTGATTAATTTCTCAAATAAATGATTTAGATCTTAGGCATGAAATCATTTGGAAAGGAGCCTCTACTTTGAGTAATTTCATTCTAGACCTTTCAACACCAAATGGATGCCATCATTTCACAAAACTCAGTGCTTTTCCATCTATAAGATGACTTTCCCATACAGCCAGTCAAAAGATCAGAGGGAGAAAGCAGAGCCTGCCAGGGCCAGGGTCCCTTCTCATACTACAGAACAAAGGGCATGACAGAGAGAAATGCAGCCAGGTCAATCTCTCCAACCTACAGAGAGCTCCTCATGTGTGAACAGCCAGGAATTAAAATGTTAGTCTAGAAATGTTACCTGGAAAGTAGATGTACTACCTACCCCCTTAAACAGGTTTTTTTTTTCTACTGAGGATTAAACCCAGGGGCATTCTACCTCTGAAATATACCCTAGCCCTATTTTTTTTATTTATTTTGAAACAGAGTCTCACTAAGTTGCCAGGGGCCTCACTAAGTTGCTGAGGCTGGCCACAAACATGCCATCCTCCTGTCTCTGCCTCCCAAGTACTGGAATTACAGGTGTATGCTACACCAGGCCCCCTAAAATATTTGAATATAATAGAATGAATCTCCCAACAAATGCATGGTGAATATATGCTAATTTTTCTTTCATGGTCAAATTCATCATATTAAATGCAAATCGACATTATATGGTAGCTATGTGGAAGAATTCATCAGGTATGTGGATAGTAACAGAGGTGGGTTGAAATTCTGAATCCAATATTAACAAACCCTATGACCCTGACTCATCTCTGTTCCTCAGTTTACTAATTTGTAAAATAGGAATATTGCTCACCTCATCAGGTTTGACAAAGGCTTTCTTCTTAGCCAAAACTTTAGTCAGTCTCCTCTGGGATCTTTGCTTGCCTTGGCCCAAACTTGAGCTTCCTTTTCTGTCCTTGTAAAATCCATTTTGACCAAAAAATTCTGCTAAATTAGTTTAATAAAAAAAAAAACTGTCCAACCCTTGGTATCTGATGGCTGTGTCTTGTCTTCAGTAATAAAAATATCAAGTTGGTTAAGCCAGAAACTCTTTTATTAGTGATATTCCCTCTTGATAATTTTTTGTCCACTGACTCCCTGCCGAGTTCCTTGGTTATACATTCCCCCTTGTCTTTGTAGAGATCAGTGTTAAGTTCAGTCTCTCCTCCACTGCAAGACTTTATTGCCATGGTACGTGTACCTATTGCCATGGCCCCTTATGAATATAGAGTCTGCCTTAACATTTTTAACAAGTGTCAGAGTAATTTTTTCTTTAACTGGACAAAGTGAGAATTAAGTGACCGACACAGTCCACCTAGAGAACTGATACATAGCTTTCAGCCCCTCCTCTGTGTAAATATTCTTACCGCTAGACAGTACAACATGGAGATATGGAATGTTTAAAGAAGCATGTTTATAATCCCAGTACTTGGGAGGCTGAGACAGGAAGATCACAGGTTCGTAGCCAGCCTCAGCTACTTAGTGAGGCCCTCTGCAACTTAGTGAGACCCTGTTTCAAAATAAAAGAATAAAATAGGGCTAGGGATGGAGCTCAGAGGTAGAATGCCCCTAGTATCACAGAAAGAAAGAAAAAAAAAGAAGAATCACATTATCTTTTGTGTGTGGGGGGGGGGGTCTGGGGATGGAACCCAGGGACATTCGATTTCTGAGCTACACCCCCTGCCCTATTTTATTTTATTCTTTATTTTGAAACAGTGTCTCACTAAGTTGCAGAGGGCCTCACTAAGTAGCTGAGGCTGTCCACGAATCCCAATCCTCAGGTCTCAGCCTCCCAAATTCTGGGATTACAAGCGTGTGCCACCATGCCCAGCTACTATTATCTTGATTACACTTTGAAAGAAACATTTGTATGTGTATGGTACTGATAGAGAAACACATCCTGAAGGCAGAAAGCCAAGCTTGGAACCTTCATGATATTGATAAGACTATTGACTATACTGAGTGCCTTTAGTATATACATTTAGCCTGTCATGTTGGTACATGACTGTAATCCCAGTACTGGGGTTACAGTATCTAACACATAGCTTTCAGGCCCTCCCTCTGTGCAAATAGTCTTACCACTAGACAGTACAACATGGAAACATGGAATGTTTAAAGAAGCACCATTAGAGCCAGACATGGGGGTGCACACTTGAATTCCTGATACTTGGAAGACTGAGACAGGAAGATTGCAGGTTCACAGTCAGCCTCAGCTACTTAGTGAGGCCCTCACCTACCGTAATCCCAGTACTAGGATTATAGGCATGCACCACCATGCTGGGCTAAAAAGAAAGTTTTTATGTGAGCTGTTCTAAGACCTTGGAATCTAGAATCTACCAATCATGGTCTAAAGTCTCAGTTATACGCAATATTAGCTGTGTGACTATGGGCAAGGTGCCCATCTTCCTGAGGTCTCAGCTTTCCCATCTGTATACTTTGGATAATAGTAACTCTTCAGAATAAATATGTGAGGCTCTAATAAATGTATGTACTAAGGGCATTCAGCATAGAAATAGTCTCATCAATATCATGAAGGTTCCCAGCTTGGCTTTCTGCCTTCAGGATATATTTCTCTATCATCAAGGCAGTACATTAGATTAGTGCTCAGATTCCTATCAGAACTAACATTTTTTTAAATGTCTGAAGCTATTGCCACTTTACAGATGCAAAAACTGAGTCACACTTCACCAATAACAAATGCAATGGTTTCCCAGACCATTACCCTCATAACTAGACTCTAAATACTTTATCCTGTTTTAATTTACAGGCCTATCAAAGGCCTGGGCCTTTTGAATGTTCAGCTGGAATGTTAATTATGGGAAATTCCAGAATCTGTGGCTTAGAGACAAGTTCTCATTTACTCTGTTCCCTGGCACTGGGATCCCTCTTGCCTTGCCTTCAGAACACCAACATACTTTCCAAAGCCCATGAAACCAAAGCCAGATGGCAGAGCTGCCTGATCCCTGCTGCCGCAGGCCTTCTCGGCCATGCCAGCCTTGTGAGCTTCATCCTCTGGCCTTGGTCTCCAGTTCCTATCCCCCTCCCAGGTCTCCAAGGTGGCTGTAAAGAAAGCCTTCCTTTATACGACTTCCAGAAGCACATACTAAATCTTTTGCTGGGCCTGAGCCATTACAAACCAGGAAGAACTACAGGTTCACTCGCTCCCTATCAGATTAAACACCATTTATTTGAAAGACACCATTTATTTGCCGACGTGTTGCTAGTTCTTTACTTGTTTTAACGGTGGTGGCATTTTGCTCGCTGGAGTGGAGCACTTCACAGATGACTCAGTCATAGCCGGTTTCATCCCCTCTCACCACTGGGCAGCACAGGAAGGATACGGGGGATCCTGAAGCTGAGATCCCTGGAGGCAGCTCTGCACATGAGGACCTTTGTCTTCATTTTGCCTTTCCACCCCCAAACTCCTGACCTGATTGTTTTGTGTAATAAGACACAGAAAGACTGGACTTGCTCACAGTGGGAAGTGCTAAACTCCTGATTGCTAGGAGGAGGTCTGGGGAAGTCTGGGGTCATGGGTATTCATAAAGGAATGAGGGTATTGGGTGCAAAGAATCTTTAAAATCCTCAAAGCAGTCAGAAGAGAGGGGGGAAATCTCAGGCCAATTCTTTAAGACTCCGTATTTTTCCAGGCAATGGTCTTGTGTCTCACAGCTGATCTTGGGAAGTGGGACTGCTTTGAAGGGCAAAGGTGCCAATGAACCCAGGCGGGTGGGTCAATGGGATGACAGGAATCAGGCACCATCCCCAGTCCCTTCAGGTGAAAAGAGGATGAAGAGACTGATGGACCATGGCGCTTGCTCCTGAATGAACTGGATAGTGTGTGCCTTAAGAAGCCCCAGTACCGACTCTGACTTTCACAGATGCTTGCAGTTTACCTGTATTTTATAGAAGAAGGGTGGGGAGAAGGGGGGGAAGGAGGAGAAGGATGAGGGGGAGGAGGAGGAGGAGGGGGAAGAGGAGGAGGAGGAGGAGGAGGCCTTTCAGGATTAAAGAATTCCCTTTGGGATCTATGGCCAGGTAAGCACAGGAGAAGATAGGACAGCTAGGTGTCCTGGTCCCTGCCCAGGGCCTCTCCCTAGTGAAGATTGGGGTTTGGCACACTGGCCTAAGATCTCAAGTGGGCACATCTTCCTTCCTGTAGGGAACAAGTCACCTTGACAAGGGAAAATGGGTTGGCTAGAACACCAGCCAGAGTCTTGGAAGTCTTTATTTTGTTTTATTTGTTTTGTTTCTCCAAGTATTCAACTCCCAGAGAGTGGAGCAATCTGCCTAGCATAGCAGAAAACCATGTCCATTTTTATTGGGACTGTGTATTAGCAACATACCAAACACTGGCCTATGATCCCCCAGAGCCTTCCTCCCTACATTTGGCTGGTTTATGCTGAAACAATTACACATCCTGGCACTTCCTTCCCAGAGCCCGCTGTAGGGGCACCCTGCAGGACCGTGTGACTGCTAAGTCCTAATGTCTTAGCAGCACCCTGGCATTTCCAGGGGTAGGTGCCTAAGGGAGACCCAAGGCAAGTCAGGTTTATGTCCGATTTTCACCCCATGAACTAGGTTTGGCTGAGGCTCTCATGTGTTGTGGGAAGAGGTGGAGCCCTGGAAGCTTCTGAATTTGGGATTAACCACCACGCCATCACAGATGCTCCTAGTCCCTCTGGAAGACCTAAGCTGAAGAGCCGCAGCACCACAAGAGCCTAGAGAGGAGGCCACTCCACCTGCCCGTGTTTCTACTCCCATGTTCCTAGTTACATTCTTATCAAGAACCACTCATGTCCCTCTCAGACTCCTCGCTCCATATCTCTTAGTTATGATAATCACATAATTTTGGTCAATGTTATGTAACCTGATGAAATATGAGCTCAGAAAAATAAAACATCTATCTATGAAAACTAAGTAGAATGATTCAGATAGAATTTGTAAAGGCAGCTACTAAAAATCATTGTTGGCTAATGAGGTGCCAGGAAGACAATGGTAGAAGATTAGGGAAAATAGTAAAATCCCAAACCAGTTCTGTGCTCAGATTGTTTTACAGGTGTCTTTAAGTTTGTCTCGTAGATTAAAAGAACCTTGGCTAGAAAAATCACAGGTATTGAGTTATGGGTGTGGTTTATGCTAAATGACTGGTGAGCTCCAATATGTGGCCACTTACTCAAAGAAGCCTATACAATAATAATAATAATAACAGAAAGAGCTGGAGAATCAAAGTACATTTATTTATCTTAAGAGAAAATAACATTTAGGGTGTAAATGCATGCTTTTTCTATGGCTCTCTTCTTTTGCTGCTTTAAGGTAACCAACTACCAGTCTGAAAAGAAGCTTCTATTGTGCTAGAAAAAAATATCCCAGCTTTCCCAGAAAATGACTTAGACAAAGGAGTGTACCACCAACAACCTAAAGGCTTTGTTCTCCTTTATTGCACACAGGATCTTAATTCTTCCATATGTTCATTTGTTGAGTTATTATCCTTAAACCACCCCTCAAAAAATGTGGGACCAGGGACTGGCAGAGCAGCCAGGAGCACAGTGCTTGGCGGTACCCTCAGGACTCACTCTTGGAGCCCCATCCCAGCCTGATCTCCCATTTCCTCCTCCCCCTACCAGCCTAGACAGGCCCTACTTCTCCCCCATTCCTCTGCTTTATGCCACTGTGCCTCCATGGCTTTCCTTAGCTATCGCCTGTCCCTGGAACACTCTACCTCACCTGGCCTGTCCAAAGCCTTCCCATGCTATGGACACTATTGCAATCAGAATTCTCAGTGCTGTGACCCAAATACCTGATGACCACGATATTTATTTGCTCCCAGTTCTGGAGGTTTCCAAGATTTCAGGCCACATCAGGCCAGGTCATGTCTGTGAAGTTTAGGGCTTGTTAATAGGCTGCAGGAAGAGAGCACAAGGAGGGGAAGGAGTGAGGGGTGTATATAATCCCCAAGAATACACACCCCCAGGGACCTACTTCTACCAGCAACACCCTACCTGCCTACTTTACCACCCAGTAAACCCACTAATCCATTAATGGATTTATCTACTGATGAAATTAGAACCCTCATGATTCTATTATTTCACCTCTGAACATTTTTTCCTTGCCAATGCATGAGCTCTTCCAGGGGACATTTTATATCAAACCATAACTTTATTTCTTCCTTGGAGTCAGCTCTGGTCTCCCAGGCTCTCTCTATTCTCCCTCAGAACTTTGCTTGTTGATCTTTTATGGATTTTTTCATGTTTTCACCTTTATGCCAAGTAAATTGTTTACTTTTCAAATCTGCAAGGCTGCACAGGTCAATGACCAAGACTAGTTTATTTCTTCCTCTCCACAATACCTAGTTCAGGTTCTTATTCATGAACTCTACTGGCTGCTTTGGTTACTGAAATTCTGCATGTAAAGATTAAGTACAGGAGATGATCAAGAAAAAATACTTGGTTGATTATAAATGTCTCCTTATCCCTAGGAAATATTTTGAATTGACTATGCAAACTTCAAAGCATCTTTTATTCACCAGCCAGTTTGCAAGTAATACAATGCAATCTGCTAAAAGGGGAATTCTTTGGAAGTTTTATTTGTTTGGGAACTTTGCATTCTATGGAGATTTTCCTTCCTGCTAGAAAACATCTGGATATAAAATGAAAAAATTAAGTTTTTCCTCATATTTCTAGAAATATTATTCTTCCAGGGATTTTGTTTATTCTCACATGTCTAGAATGGAAAGGTAGGGGATTATGAAGCACATGACACCTCTGGAAATTTCAGAATTCCAGAAGTATCAATCTCCCAGTTGTATTCTAAGTTATTAATCTACCTTGCCATAACCTAGGCAACTGCAAATGAGCGAAACCTAAACAGTTACCCAAAATGGCCATGAATCCAAATCATTATAGCATTTAGCCCTGTGAACCAAACACATTCAAAGAAACCCAGAATTGCCGGGCGTGGTGGCGCACGCTTGTAATCCCCGCACTTGGGAGGCAGAGACAGGAGGATCACACAGGTTCAAAGCCAGCCTCGCCGGCTTAAGAGACCCTGTTTCCAAATTTAAAAAAATATAAAATAGGTCTGGGAGTGTAGCCCGGAGGTAGAAGGGCTTCCAGTACCAAAAAAAAAAAAAAAAGAAAAAAGCATGTCTCTGCAACATGATCTTTTCTAAAGAAAAATAACTGGAACTCAGTAATGCTCTTGCTTTTGTTAAGGAGATCTGGTTGGTCACTACTATGACTGGGACCTAGGATGTCCCTCAAAGTCTTGTGTTAAAAGCCTGATTCCCAATGCAACAAGGTTAGAGGTAGGGCCTTTCCGCAATGATTGGATCATGATGTCTCTGATCTCATCAATGGATTAATTCAGTGATGGCTGAATGGGCTACAGGGAGGTGGACCTACTGGGAGAAGTAAATCATTGGGGCATATCCTGGAAGGGTTTATCTCCTGGGCCTGTTGTGTCTGTGTGTCTGTCTGCCTCTCTCTTTCTTCCTTGGAGTCAGCCACATGCAGACTGAAGCTCCGAAACTGTGAGCCAAAATAAGTTTTCCTTGTCAGGTGTTTGAGATACAGTAATGAAAGGCTGAGAACTACTACCCTCACCATGCTGGTCCATGCTAAGCAAGAAGTAATATGCAGATGTATAGCAGAGCCGTGGTGAGCGGTAACTAGGGAATTTCTTATTTTGATTTATCTTTGTTGTTCACACGCATTTCCATGCTCAACCATTTGAGTCTCTTAAACTCGGTGAAGGAGAAGGAAAGTGAGTACTGTAAGTCAAACTGCCTGTATTAAATCGTTTTTGTATAACAAAATGAATGATGGATCCACCTAATATTATTATCACTTTTAGGTAAGGAAACCATAGAACCTAGTAGTTCTGTGGGCTTTTTCTCCAGTGTTTTTTTTTTTCTCCCAAAAAGTTTATCACCAAAGAGTTGTTCAAAATGGAAAAGACAAGCACACCAAAATGACAAAGGGTATGAATAAACATTATTTAAAAAGAAATCCAGTTGGCTAATTAAAGCAAAAAATGTGCAAACTCACCAATATTCAAAGTATGTAAATTAAAACAAACATCAAGTGCTTTCTGCCATTGACTAAGCAATTTTTGAATGCTACTACTCAGTGTTGAAGGATATATTAGAAGATGCATATGCTTGTTAGTATTTGGTAGAAGTATAAAACCATATAATTATTCTGAAGTTAACATAAATATGTATAAAAATATCAAAATAATTCATGGATGAATATCTAAGAATTAATCTAAAATCACATTTTAAGAGTTTAAAAATCAGAGATAGGTATTATGGTATTATTATAAAATTATAAGAAAAATACAGAAATAAATTTAGCAACAAAATAAGAAAAAAATTTAGCGACATCCTTATGTAATATGGACTCTGGGCCCATTAAAAATCAGACTTTAGAAGATCATTTAGTAACATGAGAAATATTATGTTATATTAAATAAACAAGTAGATATAAATAATGTATACATACAATATAGTTTCAACATCATAATTAATTATACAAACATATGCACATGACCATGCATAAAAAATTCTGCAAAAATATACAATTTTTAACCACTATTTCCCACTAGAATGAAGTACTGTAAATGGTTTATTTTTTTTCATATTCTCTCTTTAGACTTTCTTTAGTGGATATGTATTTATCATCAGAAAAATGTTTTGCAGTGTTGATATATATATATATATATATATATATATATATATATATATATATATATATATTTGTGTGTGTGTAGTACTGAGCTTCCTGGAAACCCTTCAACCCTTCTACCTCCGGGCTACACTCCCAGACCTATTTTTATTTGGAAACAGGGTCTCTAGCCAGCACAGCTAGCTTCGAACCTAAGCGATCCTCTTGTCTCCGCTACCATACCCAGCAGTGTTGATATTTTTAAACTGAGACATTTCTTTAAATAAATGAAACAATTTTCCTAAAGAACAAAAAATTAACCACGATCCTCACACATTATTTTGAAATTCCAACCCTGGTTTTTTCCATGTTCAGGACACAAACCTGACCCAACAATCAGCAATGGAATATGGTAGATAGGGAAAGATTAGGATGTCGAATTTAACTTACTACCAAACCAACATCTGGCATTATCTGGGTGTTGAACCCAGGCATCTGGGTTCAACCACTGGAAACCCAAGAGCAGGAGAAACAAGGCCAGGTAGTTGAGAGGCTTCAAGTACAGGCTACAAATGACATCCATTGAATGTATTCATGGAATTTTTTTCCCCAAAAACCTCTCCATTCCCTGTATTCTGAAAGTTTTCGATTGCTTCTATTGTTCACATTTATTTTTTCTTTTCGCTTCTAATGGCTCACCTATCTGTGGGGTTCGAGTAGGGCTGATGTACCCACAGATTTTCCTCCCTGAAACACATAGCAGGGTCTTTGCATTGACCTGTGCTTAGCTGATGGGATCTTCCACATCCCTGGCCAGTAGATGAACTCAGAGGTAAACACATTACTCCTGTATTTTACCAGATTTCTTCGGAAATACATATGGGGAGGAACTACCTGAGAATTAAGCTCCGCAGAGACATGCAGAGAAGAGAGATGATATACATTATTTAAAATGCTGGATCGAACTATTCCTGACATTAGCTGTTATCTAATGAACTTCCTAGATACTTGAGCAAGTTTATATTTTTTTTTAAGAAAAGAAGTCATGTGTTAGGCATCTGACATCTGAAACTGAACTATTCCTGATTAACACTCCATCCTATCTTTTCAGTATTATAGCTGATATGTATGAATAAAATGTGATCTCTTTCTATTTTAAAGTAACCCCTGTTTCTGGAAGATAGCAGGCATACTATCTCGGTTAGCCGCTAGAATAGTGATAGCTAGAGGACTAAGAAAACATGTGGAGATAGGAGAGAGGTCTTAAACTAGAGGTCATAGATCAAAACTGGTCTTTATGATTCTGCTATAAAATCTGATTTTTAATGAGCCCAACATTCATATTACATAAGGATGTTGCTAAGTAAAACAGACGGGGAACTAAATCCATACTATAGTTATTAATAAAATATCTATTTTTGGGGAAAATATTAATAGTTATCAACAAAGAGTATGGAGGAGCTTCTCTGTTCTCTTCTTATTCCTGAACACATAGCTAAACCCCAGCTTCCAATTTCCCTGGAGGTCAGATAAGGTTCTCTGCATAAGTCCAGCCAATAGAACATGAGCAGAAATTCATGGATGTATTCTTGTAATAGTTATTGCCTATCAGCTAAAATAGAGCCCAAGGCAGAAGTAGGTATTAAAAAATAAATAAAGGAACATTTTTAAGAACTTAAACAGATAAGATACGTAAGATTGGGGAAATAATAATTCAGGGACCTCGACGGCATTACTCTGACTCAAAGATGATGGAAAGAAGTTCCCTACATCATTTCTACCATGGTCAACATTGTTTCTAGAGCCTTGTGGCAGCAGAGACTGAAATGGGGTGTGTATGTGAAGACTATAGGCACAAGGCTACAGATGCTGCTGAAGGATTCTTTGAGAGAGAAAAGAAAAGCTACAGAAGTCAGGAGCCCAACAGGCTTTGACAAACATAAGCACAATCTGTGCACACAGCATCATACAGACACTGTGCCGGATAGTCATCATCATCTCCATCACTACTTAGCTCTACTAAACAATTAGACATACACTCAAATCACAAGGTGCCAGCAAGGATTCACTGGGACCACGAAGAAAATGAAAACAGACTCTTTCCTTGTAATAAAGTTACACACAGGGCCTCTGGGAGCCTAGAGTGGTACCTGAGACTCCCAAAAAGACTTTCAAAAGAAAGAGGCTACTTGGTCTGACTCTTGAGTAGAATCTACCTTTGAACAAAGAAGTGGAGAGCCTTCCAGGGAGAGAAATGTCAGGGAAGAAGTCTGGAGGTGCAAAGGGGCCAGACACATGTAGAAAGTGGCCAGGACATCTGTGGGATGAAGAGAACTGAGCCTCAGGAGTGGTAGAGGAAGGACTGTGGGATATGTGGGAAATTACAGGTTTGACAGGATATGAGTTCATCTTGTAAGAACCTGGGTCAGAACCAAGAGAGCACCCATGTAGATGGGCTGCAGGTATTCATTCGTTCAGGTAAGCTTTCTTTTTCTTTTTCTTTTTCTCTTCTTTTCTTTTCTTTTCTCCTCCTCCTCCTCCTCCTCCTCCTCCTCCTCCTCCTCCTCTTCCTCCTCCTCCTCCTCTTCCTCCTCCTCCTCCTCCTCCTCTTCCTCCTCCTCCTCCTCCTCTTCTTCTTCTTCTTCTTCTTCTTCTTCTTCTTCTTCTTCTTCTTCTTCTTCTTCTTCTTCTTCTTCTTCTTCTTCTTTTTTTATGGTACTGGGGTTCCTGGAAACCCTTCTACCTCCAGGCTACACTCCCAGACCTATTTTTATATTTTTATTTGGAAACAGGGTCTCTTCAGCCAGCATGGCTGGCTTCAAAACTGTGCGACCCTCCTGTCTCTGCCTCCCAAGTGCGGGGATTACAAGCATGCGCCACCATACCCAGCTAAGGTAAGCTTTCTTAAAACTCCTGCTCCATGCCAGATACTTTTCCAGAGGTTGGGAATACATCTGTGAGTGGATGTTCTTTTAAAGAACTTACATTCTAATGCAGAGACAGGCAAGAAACAATAAACAAATAACCCAACTATATAATAAGGTAGGTGATAAGCCAAAAAACAAAGAGTAAAGTAGGGGGAGGGGGATCAGGAGTGCTGAGTTTAGAGACAGGTGTGTTGCAGCTCTAACTAGGGTAGTCAGGGCAGGTCCTTCAGGAAGTAATATTTGAACAAAGACTTCAAGGAAGTAAGAGACTCAGCCAAGAAGATACCTTGGAGAAGAACATCTCAGAAGAGAGAGAGAGAGAAACAAAGTAAGTCCTAAGCACGGAGGCCAGGGAGTCTGGAGCAACATGAGAATGGAGAGAGAAGCAGGAGATGAGGTTGGAGAGCAGATGGGGTGGCCAGATCACTTTGGGCCGTGCAAGCCACTGCAATGGCTTTGGCTTTTGGTCTGGGTACATTAGGAGCCAAGTTGATGGGAGTGCTCCAGAGATACTGCGAGACATTGCAAATGTCAGAGAGAAGGGAGGAGTGCCTTAATGAGATCCTGAGTGAAGAAGGGAGACCCAGCATATTGCACAGAGAGACTCCCTTCAGATGGGAGCACAGACTGCTCATCTGTAGGAACAGGTGGGGATTGCTGCAGACGCTAGTAGGTGGGGAGGGTTGGGGGCCATAATCTGTAGACTTTCTCCTTTGAGAGCTTCAGTTTTCCTAGGGAAATAAGAAGCAAGGTCATTATCTGGGGGGTGAGTAGTTTACTGGGAGAAGGAAAGGACCAGGAACTAACAGAGCACAGCATTCATGCCTGGCAGCATTAAGGACCCACTTAAGGCTCATGGTCATGAATTTTAAGTGAGACCAGTCTGTGTGGCTGAGCGGTCTTTCTCCCAGCTTCCCAAATGGAGGAGGAAGAGGGGTGGATTTAACCAAGATGCTACTTTTACCAAAAGAGTTTAAGGAAATGAGAGGGGAAATTGGAGGTCAACAGGTTATGGCAGGGTGTGATCATAAGGTACCTGAGCCTGGAATTGAAGTCCCATCAGGACATCAAAGGGGCAAGAGACAGTAAAAAGGTAGAACCAACAGAGTATGGTCTTGGTAGTCACAGGGTTGTTCAGGCTGAGGAACTAAAGAGAATGAGCTGGACATCCAGGAGGTGAGAGCCAAGTGTGGGTGCATTAATGCTACTACAGAAGAGCTACCACTGCTGGTAATGACAAGGTTCAAGAGCAAGTGCTTGGCCTGGGGTCAGATAGCTGCAGAAACCGCATCTGTGCAAGCCTTGCTAGAGGAGAAAGTGTTTAATTCATTGGCCTCCAAAGCCATGCTATCATTGAGAATCCAAGAGAGTGTGTGGAATGAGGAAAAAACAGAGTGAATTTAGAGCCCCGGGAGAACAAAACATGGAACAGAGAGGCCAAGCAGAGAAAAGGGTAAGCAGTGGGGGGAAAGCTGGTGACTTGGTAGCTGTGTTAGTCAGCTTTTTGTTCCTATGACCAAAATGTCTGACAGTAACTACTTAAGAGGAAGGGTATACTTTCGGTTTACAGTTTTGGTCTATGGTTGGCTGGCTCCAGGGCTAAACAGCATGGTTGCAGGGTGTGGCTGAGAAAAGCCGCTCAGCTCATGGTAGCTGGGAAGCAGAGAGTGAAAGAAAGGGAAGAGGAAAAAGGGGCCAGGGAAAAGATGCAGTCCTGAACGGCATGCCTCCAGTGACCTACTTCCTCCAACCTGCTCAAACTGTCTACAAAACAGGCCACTCAAAGTATTCATTATCAAATGGATTAATTAATCCCCTGGTGAGGTCAGAGAGCCTTCGTGATCCAGTCATTTCCTGAATGCCCCACCTCCAGACATTGCTGCATGGAGGATTGTGCTTTCAACACATGAGCTTCTGGGGGACGTTCCAGATCCAAACCAGTACAGGAGCCCACAGAGAAAGGGTCTGAAGAAGAGGAAGTACGCCAGTAGAATCAGAGGCCTCAGAAAGGCCAGACGGGGTCAGGACCATTCTCCGTCCCATGTGGCAATTAATTCAGGAGCAGCTGGTGGTGTGGAGAGGCGGGTGGAGGGAAAGTAATGGTGGCAGCCAGTGCGGACCTCATTCTCTTTGAAGAAGCACAGGAGCACGTCAAGCCAGTCATTAGAGTGCTTCTGAGAGTCCCCTATTGCTATAAGCTAAGCCTACTGGCAGATCTCTTTTTGGAAATGCAAAATGAGAAAAGAAAATACAAAAAAAAATGACTTCTTTGCATTAAATCATGCAGATCAGTATGCACACATCTGTAACACACTGTTGTCAAGACAACTGACAGAGCCTGGAAAACCATCCCTCACGTCATTCATCCATCACCCTGTTCTGTGCCCATGAGTACCTGCCTTTTTTCTCTGTGTAGCTGTAAGATAACCTTAATTTAGATGGGGACCTGCTCATCTCAGGCACGGTGAAGCCATTATCATTTGTAGATTGGATTGTTACCCATGTGAGGAGGTGACACAAAAAGGACCTGAAGTAGTGTACAAAACATAGAAATGACAATGACCCCGATGCATCAGATAGCCAAGCCAGTCTTCCCTGGGCCCCAGATGGCCTGAAGAATTCAGCCACTCAGGAGAACAAATATCCTGTGAAGGCCTACTGCTTTCTTATTTGAGAAAGTTAGAATGAATGTATGAACCAGCCACTACATTCCAGAATGTATGAACTACACTTTGCAGTTATTAACAGTATGTTTCCCAACAATCCTGGGGGTGGCTAGGAATTGGGTAAGTGATGCACACATCACTCATTGGGCAAATGAGTGACGTGTGTATGTATGCCTCTACCATCTTGTACTCCACTAAGATGCATAACTACAATGCACGAATAAAAAGAAAAAAATAACTGCAAAGTGTCCTAAGAAAAGCCAAGCCCTTATAAATGATAGTTCAATTATTCTTGCTGTTAGAAACTTTCTCGGGCATTGAGAAGTCAGTGGTTCATACTTCCATATGACAGAGTGGCTTCAAGATGTTCAATGGAATTACTCTCCCAATTTTATATTACAATAAACATAATCACTAATGCTAGACCTAAGTCAGATAGACAAGGAATACTAAGAAATTCAAGAAGTAAAACTACGTCAGTATCCCAAGTCAGCTCTGCAGTCTCTTTAAATGGTCTCTAGTAGCAATGCTTTTCTTCCTTTCTTTATCTCTCTCTTTTTTTTTTTTTTTTTTTTTTAGATTTCTTTTTTCTTTAGAAAGGAGAAACTTGGGTTTTGTTCATTGTCATTGTTTGGAGAAGTACTGGGAGTCGAACCCAGGGGCATTCCATCTCTAAGGTAAACCCCTAGCCCTATTCTATTTTTTTTTTTTAAACAGGGTTTTACTAAGTTGCTGAGGCTGGCCTGCAACTTGTGATCCTCCTGTTTCAGCCATCCCAAGTACGGGGAACACAGCTATACACCACCATGCCCAGCAAGAGAAAGTTATTATTGACAGTTCTAGAGGCCAGAAATCTAAGATACAGTGCCTATTTTTATCAAGGAGGTTTTGCCTGCCCCTGTCCCCAGCAAGAAAACATCTCTCTAGCTACTGGCTCTTTTCTACTCTTTCATCTATGCAGCACAGGACCTCCGGGACCAGATACATCCTTGGGAGCCCCTGAGCCATATCCCAGCTGCTATTCCAGGTTAAACACCAGAAGCTAGGCTGAGCTCCGGCACACTGTGACAAGTCTGCACCTCAGCCCCAGCATCCACCCTCCTTTTCTTTCCCCTCCTCCCCCCCCCCATCACCATCACCCTGCCAACTGGAGAACCTCTAACTCTAAACAATTCCCTCAGTGCTCAGGATAAATATGATTTATAAAGCAACCATTGCCATGAAGCTCCTTCAAGAGCACTGTGAGCCGGGTATGGTGGTGCACACTTGTAATCCCAGCATTTGGGAGGCTGAGACAGGAGGATCGCAGTTCGTGGATAGCCTCAGCTACTTAGTGAGGCCCTTTGAAACTCAGTGTTTCAAAATAAAGAATAAAAAATGGATCTGGGGTGTAGCTTGGAAATAGAATGCCCCAGTACCGAAAAAAAAAAAGTACTGTGAACTCGTGTTGTAGCGAGAGTGTGTTGTAAATAATAGAAAATACCCCCAGAGTTGTCTTGTTTGAGCCTCACAGCTAACCCATGAGAAAGATGGCAAGTATTCCCAGTAACATGTCCATTTACAGATGGGGAGACTGAGGCTTAAAGAGGGCAACTCCAGCTAAAGTCACACATGAGAGTAGTTTTCTAAAACTGCTATAACAAATTTCCACAAACTTGGTGGCTTAAAGCAATACAAATTATTCTCATATTGTTGTGGAACTCAGAAGTGTAAGATCAATCTCAGTGGGCAAAAATCAAAGGTTGGCAGAGCTGGATCTTTTGGGAGGCCCTGGGGGAATGGTATCCTTGCCTTTTCCAAATAGATACTCCCTTCCTTCAGCCCATGGCCCCAGATAACAGCGCCTTCTCTCCTGGAACAAGTGTCACTTTGCTCTTTCCTCTACGAAGGCCACATCTCCCTCTGCTCCCTCTCAGAAGGACACTCGTGGTTCCATTTGGGGCCCACCTGATGATCCAGGCTAATCTCCTCATCTCAAGATACTTAACTTAATTACATCTGCAAAGCCCCTTTTACCCTCTACGGTAACACTCGAGGGTTTCAGGGATTAGAGGTGGATACCTTGGGGGCCACTCCTCAGGCTACTCTCATATTAAGCACATAATAAAGTTCTTACATTCCCTGGTGCTGCATTTCCGCTGATTTTTCCTTTCTTTGGAATCTGCAGTCATCGCAAGCTGGCTAAGGGAACCCTTGTACTTGTTCAGTTACTGTCCCAGTCAAAGAAAGAACGTGCATGCCTTCTCGGATGCTTCTGTCTTCAATTCATGCAGATAGGGCGAGTTTCATAGCAACTGACCTCACCCTCACCTGTGCCACAAGAGGCTCCCCAGCTTCCATATTTCCACACCTGAGCCTCGGCCCAAGTGCTTTTCATTTTTGTTTTTTACTGAGGATTGAACCCAGAGGCATATATCTACCTCTGAGCTATACTCTCCAGCTCTGTTAAAAATTTTATTTTTTTATTATTATTATTATTATTATTATTATTATTATTATTATTATTATTATTTTCTGGGGATGGAACCCAGGGGGTATTGTACTTCCGAGCTACAACCAGCCTTAATTTTTAGTCTTTTAATTTTTGAAACAGGGTCTCATTGAGTTGCAAAGGGCCCCACTAAGTAGCTAAGGCTGTCAGTGAAATATGACCCTCCTGTCTCTGCCTCCGGAATGCTGGGATTACAAGCGTGTGCCACCACGCCCAGCTTTGTTTTTTATTCTGAAGAAGGATCTCACTACGTTGTGTTGAGGGTCTAGCTAAGTTGCTGAGGACCTCAAACCTGTGATCCTCCTGTCTCAGCCTCCCAAGTCCTGAGGTTAAGGTGTGTGCCATTGCACCCACTCTCTTTGTCTTTGACCCTGCTGTGTTCCCAGTGACTTTCTGCCGCCAGCCCCTCCTCAGTGGCATCTGTGGGCTGCTTCTCCATTTCATCCTCATTCAGTATCAGCTGAAGTTTTCACTAATGTTCTGTTAACCCCTTGGAAAGTCTAGCCATTAATGGCCTTTTTATCTTTTTCATTGCAAATTACAATGACCTCTCTCAGGCCACAAAACAGCCCAGTAGGAGAAGGTGTTCCTCCTCACATTTAGCAAAGGAAAAGCAATTCTTTGGGAAGTCCACTTAAAGCCCACTTGTCTCTTTCTACCCCTATCAGTTTTTCTTCTCACATAATCACCAAGATTAAAATATAAAAGAAATTCCAAGCTGTTCCCGCTGGGCTGGGGCTGCTCCGTCTGGTGGAGGATGAGCAGGCCCAAGGGTTCCAGCTCCAGACAAGGCTGAGGCCCCAGAGCCTCCTCCACTCATAGTCTGGAGGGGGTGCCCACTTCCTTCCAGAACCACACATCATCTTGTGCCAGTTATACCGTTGGGGACAGGGCTTTACCTCTGTTTGGCAGGTGAGAAAGTGGCAAAATGGTCCAAAATCACTCACCTGTAAGGGCCACATCCAGAGTAGAACCTAAGTCTATCTGAATCCCATGTCGGTGTGTAAGCTCTTGAGGCAGACTCCCATACCTACTGTGTTTTCTCAGCTTCCACTCCAGAGATCTCCTTTGGGGATTCGATGCAACCCAAACAGAGACTTGAGTGAACCAAAACAAGTGAGGAAGAGATGAAACTCCAGACATGAAGACAGCACGCACCTCCAGGCTCCCCTTTTCTCAAGTGTGTTCAGTTTCAAGATTATTATACTCATTACCTGATAAATTTATGTAATGTGATTTTTAAAAATTTCTCCTCTCCCTTTTCATTCCCTGTTATCTGCACCTGCCAACCCTTCAAAAATTTGTCTTCGGTTGAAAATGTGGATTTTTTTTCCATTTTTTTGTGTATACTCAGCACTAGACAGAATAGAACCTGGTCACAGAAGGCTTCCGGTGTGCGCACACACCGTTCCCACCCTGCTCTCCTTTCAGTCTTTGGACGGGTGCTCCAGGAAGCTCCTTGGGGTCGTCACGCTCACCTGGGCTCATATTTACAGGCTATTTCCACAGCTTCAGCTCTCTGCGGGCACTGAGTTTTATGCATAACAGCAATGGGTCATTAGTCCAATTAAGTCTGCGGCTACTTCAACAGTTTCTATAGGAGGAGATGGAGCACAATATGTAATTTCAGCTTTCTTGTGAGGGTTTTCAATCCTCCCATGAACTAAATCATTTTATCAGTTTAAAAAATTTTTTTTTTTTACTTGTCCCATTAAACTACAGAACTGGAACATACTCATGAATGGTTTCTTTCTGCTTTAACTTGAGGAGTTCCTGACATAACAAAAACTGGTAATTAACTGGCTCGGAGACTTTTACAATAGCCTCTTAAATAAGTTCCAGTACGCGGTTCCAGCAGGCCCTCTCAACACTGCTGATGGCGGCGATGCGTCCTCTATTAAACAAGCTATCACTTCACGCTCTGTCCCCCCAGCTCTGGCCTCCCCGTCCTTCCTCTCAGAAATGCCCGCCTCTCTCCAGTTTCCTGCTTAGCGGAAGTCATTCCCTTACATGTATCTCCTTCCTCTCTGATCTCAGCAACCAGATTCATTCTTGGCTTCCTAGAAATTCAATCTTTACAGCTCCACAGGGCCAAGACTTCCGGCTTCTGAGGTTCATTTTAAACATAGATTCAAGGACTCAGTCAAGAGGAATGTCACCTTGGCTCTCAGAATAAAAGGTTGTTGAACTCTGATCAGTTACCCCACTTCCACTTTCCCCTACCAATCTCAACAAAGACAACATTAATTTCTTTCTAGAATAATCCAGTCACTTCTGTAAGAAAGCTCATTGAGAATGAGGATGTGGCTCTCCCTCAGATTCTAATTGCCCTGAGAACAAATCGAATTTCTTCATAGGGCATTGCCACCTGGACATGCCTACCTGGCTGGGCTCACCTCTCTCCACTGTCCTCACATCTGCTATTCTACACCTCCCCTTTGCTCCTCAAGAAAGAAACAAGTCACACTTGTTTCTCCTTTGGGATCCTTGTATCAGCTGCCCCTTCCATGGGAAAAGCTGGTCTCACATCACTGGTTCCTTCTTGCTCAAGTCTCAACTCAGAAGTCATTCCTGCTGGGAGCCACAAATGACCACCATGCATGGGCATGTACACACACACACACATACACAAACACACACACACACACACACACACACACACACTTATCATTGTATCATACCCTTTGACTTGCTCTATAGCCATCTCCCTCTACAATTATTGCTACAATACTCTGCTTACCAATAACTATTTTTTTTTTTTTTTTTTTTGGTGGTGGTACTAGGGATGGAACCCAGGGGCCTTCTACCTCCAGGCTACACTCCCAGACTTATTTTATATTTTATTTGGAAACAGGGTCTCTTAAGCCGTTAAGGCCGGCTTCAAACCTGTGCGATCCTCCTGTCTCAGCCTCCCAAGCGCGGGGATTAAAGTGTGTGCCACCACGCCCGGCTACCCGTAACTATTTTTCACCCATAGAAAGTATGCCCCTCACTAATATGGACCTCATCATCTTATCCACAGGCTCAGGAAATCACGTTCAAATGAAGGTCTTTGTGAAAGGACCTCCACTGGGCACTAAAACTATACCAATGACCAAGTTCCTCCCCTCTGGTCGCCACAGTCAAGAGGAGAAAACAGGTAGGAAAACCTCACTTGAACTCCAGCACGCTTTAAGAGTGCAAAGGTGACGTGTCCTCATGAATGGCTAGCAGCCCAGGTGACATGGAAGCAGAGCCTCGCCCTCAAGTTAAACCGCTCCGGCGTGTCTAGATCAAGGATAGGTGATCTTTGGCAGAGATTTGGTATTGAGACCCAGTTACTGTGCCCTGAAGTCAAACACCAAAAAAAAAAAAAAAAAAAAACCCTGAAAAGAGGGTGGTTCCTGGTTAAACATACCAACCCTGTAACTACCTCACCCTGCTGTGCAAATTTATTAAAGCAGTCTCCAAATAAACAAGTCCTAAAACTAATCAGGAAGTGGAAAAACATAAAAATAATCCCCAGCCCACAACACACACCCATGAAAACAAGAAATAAAGAAAAATGTTCTATATAAAACCCACGGGGCCAAACTCTGTCCTCAATTAGTGGTGCAGGCTGCCAAACAGAGTCAATGGAAGTTTTCAGTCCAATAACAGAGGCAGGATCTGGGCCCACGACACATCGCTCTCACTTTTAGGTAATAAATTAGGAATGTCAAGTGGGTGTGTGTTGGTTTGGATGACACAACAATTAAACCAAGCAACACTGCCTTCCATGTTGAAATCCACTGGAGCTCATAGTGCCCGAGGAGATTTTGAAGTGTGTGTGTGTGTGTGGGGGGGGTGTATGCCTACATGGGCTATGCGTGGCATCACTGGGAGGGAGGTAACTGTTCCAGTTAGACCTATGCCCTGCCCAGGACAGGGTATATATTTGTAGGTCCCCATGCAAAAGAAAAATGTTCCTTGTTCCGAATATATTAAAAATTTCAAGCCGGGCGTGGTGGCGCACGCTTGTAATCCCTGCGCTTGGGAGGCAGAGGCAGGAGGATCGAGGCCAGCCGCGCTGGCTTAAGAGACCCTGTTTCAAAAATACATAAAATAGGTCTGGGAGTGTAGCCCAGAGGTAGAAGGGCTTCCAGGAACCCCAGTACCACCAAAAAAAAAAAAAAAAAAAAAAATTTCAAGATAGTGCTGGGCGTGGTCGCCCACGCTTATAATCCCTGTGCTTGGGAGGCAGAGACAGGAGGATCGTGCAGGTTCAAAGCCAGCCGCGCTGGCTTAAAAGACCCTGTTTCCAAATAAAAGAAGTATAAAAATAGGTCTGGGAGTGTAGCCCGAAGGTAGAAGGGTTTCCAGGAACCCAGTACCACCAAAAAAAAAAAAAAAAAAATTTTTTTCAAGATGGCAATAACAAAGCATTAAACCAAGTCCAGTGTCCTTCTGAGTGTGGTGTTCTATGTAGCTGCTCAGGTTGTGTTCCTGTGAAGCCAGCCCTGACAGCAGGAAGAATTCTAGAAAGGAGACTTGCATTCAGGTTTAGAGGTCTCCATCAGAGTCACACTGTGAATTTTTGAATACTTCCTATGTGCCAGGAACTGTTCTAGTTATTTTATACATATCGACTCTTTTATTCCTTACAATAAGTCTGTGAGATAAGAAGCCTAATTACCTCCAATTGATTTTATTTATTTACTTACTTATTTATTTTGGGACCTTGGAATCAAACTCAGGACCTAGCCCATGCTATATCACTGGGCTGCACCCCAAAACCTACTCTCATTTTATATTGAAGAAGCTGAACATGGTAAATGACTGAGCCAGGACTTGACCTCAAGTAATCTAGCTCTACTGCTCCTCATAGTGTTGGTCAGGAGGCAGCTCATTCTCTTTGTCTTACTCCAGCAAGCCTTTCACTCATGCCTCTGAGACTAGTTCTCATCATAACCAAGGACTGTTTAAAATCAGATACCCATTTTATGGTTTGTTACCTGTGTGGTTTGGGATAAGATTCTCCACCAGTCTAAGTTTTTGCATCTGAATAAAAGAGATTAAAATAGTACCCAATTCAGAGTGGTGGTGTGAGAACTTATTGAGTTCATTGGAACAAAGTGTCTAGTGAATAGAAAATACTAAGTAAAATCTTAGTTCTTGATATTATTATTTGCAAACCTTACATTGAAAAATCTCAAACTAATTATAATAAAATAATAGGTATCACATACTGAAAGTTATTATATACTAAAAACTTTACACAGGTGATATCATTTATTTCCTGAAAAATAAATGAAGGATGCCAAGATAATTAGAGAAAATGTAATTGTTTTTAACAAATGATGCTAATTAACTAGGCATTCATATATACACAGAAGAATAAAAGTATGCCAATACATCACACAAGATATAAAGAATATAAAAGGGTCATAGATCTAAGTGTAAGAGAGCTAAATCATTCTTGAGAGAAAATATAGGAGTAAATTTTTATAACCTTGGGCTAAACAATGGTTTCTTCCAACACCAGAAATACAAGAAATAAAAGAAATATACATAAATTGGATTTCACCAAAATTTAAAAATTTTATGCGCCAAAGGACATCATTATGAAAATGAAAATAGCCAGCAGAATAGATGAAAATATTTGCAAATTATGTCTGGTAAGAGACTTATAGCTAGACTATATAAAGAATTCATACAACACAATAATAAAAAGATAAATAGCCCAATTGAAAATCTGCAAAATCCTTAGCACTGCTGGAAAAAAATTAAAAAAAGATTTTAATAGACTTTTCTCCAAAGAAAATATACAGATGAACAATAAGCACATGAAAAGATGGTCAACATTATTAGTCATTAAGGAAATTAAAAAAAATCACAACATGATACCACTTCACACCCACTATGATGGCTAAAATCAAAAGGAGAAAAAATAACAAGTGTTGTTGAGGATGTGAAGAAATTGGAACACTTATTTATTGCTTGTGGAATTACAAATGGCACAGCTGATTTGAAAAATAATTAGACAAATTCTCCAAAAGTTAAACATAGAATTCCCTTAAGATCCAGCAATTCTACTCTCAGGCACATGTTCAAGAGAAATGAAGACATATGTCCATATAAAAGCTTGTACATGAAAGTTCAAAGCAACATTATTCATAATTGCCAAAAAATGAAATGGGCCAACACATGATGAATTTGTCCATCACCTGATGAATAAACAGAACAGGGTACAGTCACACAATGAATATTATTCAGTAATAAAAAGGAAGTATTGATGCATGCTACAGAATGGACAAATCTTGAAAACATTTTATTAAGTAAAAGAAGACAGTCACAAAAGATCACATATCATATGACTAATTTGTGTTAAATATCTAGAACAGACAAATCCACAGAGAGAGAAAGTACATTAGAGGTTGCCAAAGACCAAGGAAAAAGGAGGAATAGGGAGTGACTACCTATGAGTATAGGTTTCTTTTGGAGGTGATGAAAATATTCTTAGAGTTAGATGATACTGATGGTTGCACAACTCTGTAAATATACTTTAAAAACACTGAAATCCTTTTAAAATGGTTCACTTTATGGAATATAAATAATACATCAATAAATCTGTTATTAAAAGTAAAACCCCAAATCCTAATTAGGTAGGCCTTATTTTTTCTGTTTTGTAGAAAGTGAAAAAGTTTCAAAGCGGGCAAGTAACTTTCTTAGGGACAAAGAACAAGGCAAGATGCACTACTATTTAAACCTCCGTGCATCTTATTTTCACCCCAGTTCCTTTAACTAAATTGCTTCTAAAGCTTTGGAAGTGAAAATATTTTGCCCTTAAAAAAAAAGAGAGAGAGAGAGACTCTAGCCACATCTGGCTTAGATCTGAGGTGACTTAATGCAATCTTTATTTTCCCAAGTCTTCTACCACCAGCTCAATTCTAGGTCCCAGGCAGATGGGACCTTATGACAGTGTGACCACCGACCCACACTGTGGCCCCGATCAAAAAGTCTTACCCAACAATCGATAGTAATGGCAGAGGCTCGATTCAATTGCTCACAAATCCTCATCCATCATGTGGACAGCAGAATGACAAGGCTGGCCTTGGTGGGAACTCGCCTTTCATATTCACCAGCTTAATGCAAGCAGATGGTCCTTTCACTCTTAATGGTTCCCCATTCCAGAGCACTGAAGCTTCTCCTGAAGTAATACCCAATATATACTCCTATCATTTGTTATACATAGTACTTACCATGGGCTATATATCATAATTATCTGCTGACCTGTCTTCCTCTCCCCCTTCTCTGTGAGATTCTTAAAGGAAGGACTATGTTCTATTCATTTTAAAATTCCCACACCATGCAAGCTTCCCACCACTTATTCACAAAAGTTCTAGTAATGTTTCCTGAGTGTATATTGGATACTTCCTGCGTGGCAGGCTCTGGCTACAGTTTTATAAGAGTGATCTTTTCTGATTCCCCCCCACACACACACACACACTCCTACAAAGTAGAGACGATCACAACCCTGATTTACAGCTTATAAATTGCAGCCCAATAAATCTTGAATTTCTCTGGAATGCATTCTTGGTCAGTGTAAATATGCTTCTCTCTGGCTCAGTCTAGTAAAGACAAGGGATATGTTTCATTGATGGAGATCTTGCTGCATGCACTTGGCAGAGATGCCAGGCAGCATAGTGTCAACTAGGACACGACAGATCAACAGTTCTCTCTTGGATTTGATCATGAACACCATCCCTGGGTGCCTAAATTCCAATCTTGCCATTCAGCAGGCAAATTTATTACACAATTGCTGCTTGAGAATTACCAGTGCCTGAATTTCTTTTACTACATGAAAGCAAAGTGAGAAATGGTATTGTGTTTTCAAAGTCTGAGTAATTTAGTTGAATTTTTTTTTCCTTTTGGTAGAGTGTGGGATGTTTTCCTACTATTTGAGAGTTATTTTACTGACTAAGGGCTTTGGAACTCACTGTCTGACCGTTTGTTAACAATTTTCTGGAGGTTAGGAAATCACCCTCAGTAACTAAGGCAAGTCATCAAAAAATGGGACTAGAGTACTCTTCGCAATTGGCTAGTTGAAAAACTTGAGATGCTTCATTCACATCCTAAGTACAGTGTCAATTTCTAAGCTTGCTATCCAGTTAAAAATTTCCCCATTCAGAACTTAAAATGGAGAATCTTCTCCAGTTCTTAGTGATGACAGCTGTGGGTGGGATTCCCACACCCTCATCACCTCTCCACAGTGCTCACAAGGCCTGTTTCGATGGATCATCCACTTTCAACTTCACACTTGGGGACAGAATTTAAGACATTGGTTCTCGCTGGCATGTGCATGCAAATTACTGAGTAAGGCATGAAGTATCTGCGAGGCCGCCCTCTGTCTTCTTGTCCCAACCCTTAATCACCCATCACAATTGTGCCCTGTGCAACCGATTGTCCCTTCCACTTTGGAGTTTTCTCGTGGTGTTGATGGGTTTTTGAAGGGAAGGGGCTTCTTGTTTTTGTGTCAAATTTGGCTTTAGATGGGTTTGTTCTGCCTTATTTCATTTAACAGAAAGGTTTATGAAGTGCTACTATTTTCTTTAATGATTCCTTCTCTTTACTTGAACCCTGGTTCTCTCCCATCTCTGGATGCTCCATCTTTCCTAGCTTCCTGGCCCGGCATCTTCACAGTATGGGCTGGCAGTCCCAAGCTTACACACATACAGGAGAATTGGGGGAAGAATGTTAGGTGCTAATCAAGATCAGAGAGGACTGTGTCAAACTGGAGAAGCCAGGAGCTGTAGGAAAGTAGAGTAACCCAGATGTCTGCAAAGCTCCCCAGCTCTTGGGTTCTCCTGAAGATGAGAGACGAGGTAAAATAGGCACAGAGTCCAACACATGACTGCTCAGTAAAATGCAGTTCTGTATTTGAAGGTATGTGAATCATTTGTATTTCATTATCATTGCAAATAAGAATCAGTATTAATATGTCCTATTAATTTTGTGGTAATTTTAAACTATGATCGGTGATGTGTTAGTAAATATATAGTACTGATTATAGTTAAATTGCAACCAGATATAGGGAAGAAAGAGGCACTGATTTATTGCACTTTCTTATATGCAAGGTATCAATACCCCAAACCTGGCTTATTTCACACTACCAACATGATGTTGGGACAAGAAAGGCAGAACCCAGAGCTATGCAAACCCAGCATGGTGGCATGCCTGTAATCCCAGTACTTGGGAGGCTGAGACAGGAATATGGCAGGTTCAAGAAGAGTCTCAGAAACTTAGGGAGACCCTCAAAAACTAGTTAAATCCTGTTTTAAATTTAAAAAAAATAGGGCTAGGGGTATAGCTCAGAGGTAGAATGCCCCTGAGTTCAATTCCCAGTACCATAAAAAAGCCAAGTAAGAGGCCCCAGGTCACCTCTGACAGTAATCTCAAATCTGTTCAGATGTGTTCAGATATCAAATATTAATGCTTCCTAATTACACCCACACCTTTACTATGGTAAAAGAATAGGAAATGCTGTATTGAATAATAGCCCCACTACATAAAGAAAAGCCCCTTACTAGGAAACAAGAATTGCTTCTTCATTTCGCCACTTCTCTCTGATTCCACATACTACCTCTCCTTTGTTACTAGTTCAGTTTTCATGATTTTTCAAGAAAACAATGCTGTGAGGGCAGTATGTGTGGGTGTGTGTACGTGTGCACAGGCCTGAGCTTTTCCCACCAACTACTCTGAGTAGCCGTATGGGTGTGGATTATATTTGAAAATCATCCTTGACTAAACTCTTCTAATAGCTTGTAACATCAATTTAACAATAGATAAAATAAAGGGAAATTACACTCTCCTTCATTTAAACACTAAGCCCTTGTAATTGTTTTATTAAAAAAAGACTCATTTCCCCTTGTAATTATCAATGTATTTCCATCACCTCAGGAAATAAAAAGTCTCCTTTTAGGGAAAATTTTAACACCTGTAAATCCCCCAGATGTTAGAATGAGTTCATAAGAGCTAGAGAGGAAAGTGCTTGGTTTATAGTCTGGCAGTTTCTCAGTTTGCTTTTTATGTTTTTAAAATCCTTTCATTGTATTTTTTATTCGTGCTGGATAAATAATGTTTGGATTTAAAAAAATCCCTTCCGTCTGATTGTACTCAGCATCCCTGCTACTAGTTATCTAAATTCAGCATTTAATGAATATATACATAGGCTTCAATGTAAGAATCAAGACGATTATATGCAGAATTGGAGGGGACTGAAAGGTCATCTCACTTCCACTTGTATTTGGGAAAGGATCCAACGAAAGTGCAGACTGATGCTATGATTGCCCACTGGGATACGGCCCTTTATGGCCACGGCCAACCTCACCCTCCATGTGCCCATCCCCTATGTGTGCATGCATGCGCGTGTGTACACACACTTACCAAGTGGGAGGTACCTCCACAAAATTTAGCAGAAATTTATATTGGCTGTGCCACCCAAAAAAACAAAAGTAGCCATTTAATAAAATCTAACTCTGAACATTATGAAGACAACATTGGATTTGCTGAAATGATCAAATCTTTGCCATGAAAGAGCACTCCGTGGTTCACTATGCAGTTAATTGAATCAATTCAACAGGATTTCTTAAACAGGCTGTGCTAGACACACACCTAGCTCCAGCACTTCCCTGATGGGTGAACTTCAGCAAGGCACTCTCCTTTGCTGGGCTTCAGTTTCCTTATCTGAGGAAAAGGGAACCATCTCACTGAGCTCAGAGGCTTGTCACGGGGGTAGAATCAAAGTATAGCTATGAAGCTTCTAGCACAGCAACCCTCCCCCCTCTCCAAGCATGCTTACCCTGAGATCACATACCCTCTCCCTTTCCTTGTGTCTCCCCTACCTGAAAGAAGTCAGGAGAGTCGATAGGAGAAATAAAATTCAGGGAGTTGAATAGGAGATCTAGATAGAAGGATTTAGACATGGGGCCCAAAGAACTTAAAGAAGGAGGGTATGAAGGGCAACTGGAACCTTCCTGAGAGCCCTCCTGAGTGATACTCCCAGTGGTATCAAGAAAGGCAGCCTTGGTGCAGAGAGAAAGGGTGAAATGGCCTCCTTAGCCACAGGACTGTCACCCCTTGCAGAAGTCCAATTAGAAAAACTGATATACCACTCACAAACACATTTATACTTAAAAGACCCCACAATCAGAGAGAGAGACACTTCCATACCCTCAGTGGCCAAATGTGGTTTTTAAAAAAAGAAAGTCCTAAAGTCAGAAAATAACCCAACTGTTGTCTAGATATTGAATCTGTGTGGCTCTGTGCCTGGTGTTTTGGCCTATGATGTGTTTGAAATCTGATTAATTTATATAAACCATGCTACAGAGCATAAGGAATTTTCAATAAGTTTTGTCATGGCTCATGCAGAAACATTAGTTCCATATCTATCCTATCCCATTGACTAGAAAGCAACACAGAAAATCATAGACAAGATGGCTCCATTTCCCATTTTGGTAATGGACAATGGTAATGTAGATCATGGTCAGTTTATGTCCTAAGACCTTTTTAGTTTCATTTTTTTACTTTTAAATCATCTAGAGAATTGGGAGGTAATTAAATGTGGGCATTGAGAAATATTCCAGTCTGTATTCTAACAAACCACCCTAGAACTCACTGTTAAAACAACTATCATTTCCTTAAATGTATGAAACTGAAGAACATGATGTTAAGTGAAATAAGCCAGACTCGGAAGGTCAAGGATCATACTCGGAAACTAGAGAGAAAAAAGAAAAACAAAAGCGCTCTCAAGCGAATAGAAGGGAGACCCCAGGGTAGAGGATGGGGATCAGGAAAAGGGAAGAGGGGAGGAAAAAAGGAATCATTGGGAAATTAAACTGACAAAATTATATTATGTGCATGTACAAATATATCAATGAATCCCACCATTATGTCTGATGATAATGCACCAATAAAAATTTGTGTAACTACAATTTTATTATATTTCAGGAACTCTGCAAGTCAAGAGAATTCAGGCAGGGTTCAGTGGGGTGGCACAATTACAAAGTCAACTGAGGTTACAGGGTAGAACTTTGCAGGCCTATTGGTGCGCAGCTTCAAGGTGGCTTCCCTCTTGTCTGGAATGCTGCTAAGGATGGCTAGAAGGGTGGGCTCCATTGGCCCTGCTGCCTAAAGCACCTACCCCTCACCTCTCCTGCAGGTAGGAGGTGGGAGTACCTACATGACACTGATTTCCCCCAGAACACGTGTCCCAAGAGAACCCGTGGAAGCATCACAGTGTCCTCTGACCCAATCTTGGAGGTCACATGGTGTCCTATTGACTATAGGTCATAAGTCATAAGGTCAATCCAGATTCAAAGAAGAAAAATTAGATTTCTCCCTGAAAGCACTATGTGAAGTCACATTTAGAAGACCTAGAGGATAGGGACATCATTGAAATTACAATCACTACAGTAATTGCAAAATTCACTGATTGTTTCCCCATGCTATAATACCTAAGACATAAAAAAGCACCTTTGCCACTATTGAGAGATTCTGTTCGGAAGGTTTCTGGGGATGAGTTGTAGGTTTTTGTTTGGGGAGTTTCTGTGGGGTTTTTTTTTATACTGGAGATTGAACCCAGGAGCGTTCTACAGCTGACCTTACATCCCCATCCCTTTTTATTTTGAAACAGGGCCTCATTAACCTGCTGAGGCTGACCTAAAACTTATGATCCTCCTGTCTTAGCTTCTGGGATAGCCAGGATCATAGGCAAGTGCCACTGTATCTGGCACCACTGAGAGGTTCTTTGCCTTGATTTGAAGTTCTTTGTTCAGTTAGTTCAATCCTAGATTACCTATTTCTTGTCATTCTAGCTAATGGGGTAACTGAATAACCTTCTCAGGGTAAGCAGAATAGCAAAGTGAGACATGAACTGATAGCACTTGTACTTTAAAAAAAAAAGTCACTGGGAATGGACTCTATGGAAAGAATGAAATGCATCAGGAATCCTCTAAGGCAGCATGCTCTGCATCATTGGAACATGGCTTGCTTAGCTGCCTAAGTGGGGAGTAAGAATCTGGCTTATGTAACGACACAGGGTCACTGAGGTGCGTTCTCGGGAGTGTTGCGGAGACAAGTTAGAAAGTTTGCTTTCCTGGTTTCCTGGGTGAAACATGCAAGTCCTTGGCAAAGCTGAATTGCCTGGGAGAGCAAAAACACATGTGGCGCTGCCACCAAGGCCTTTTCATCTCTGCCCATCTCTCCCATAAAGCTCAGCCTCTTCCCTGAAGAAATGTCACACAGATAATAAAACAGTAGCATTTCAGTAGCAGTCTAGTCCCGGACTCCAGATCCATTTTTCTGGGTATCAGATCAGCTACCACATGACCTTGAGCCAAGGTCAGCCATGAGACTGGCGGCTCTGCCTTCCACAGGCTGTGTTCTCTGACATTTTCCCCTCCTCTATAAGCTTTTGCCCCAACTTGATCAATTTTTTGCCTTGTAAAAGAGGAATGGAAATAGTAATGCTTACCTGCGTGGCACTGTTGTATGAATTAGACTGTAAAATGTCAGTAGCCTTCAGTGAACCCTGGAGGTTCCATTGCGGTTGAATGTGTAGTGATGTGTATTGGGGGGCAGCATGTCACCCCTTTTCCTAAACATTTGTTTGGCCACCTTACCAGCCACGGTACCATTTTAGAATGTCTTAGTATCACCTTCACCATTACAAAGCTCTCCTTGTCTACACAGGGTTTGGCTAATGGTTCTCAAATTAAATAAAACACAAAAGATAATCTGCTATCTCAGAACACATAGTACTTGATATTGCAGAGCAGAGAGCTTGCATTCTTCTACAGCCATTCTTTCTGTCTTGGCAACGGAGTCATTATCAAATAAATATTAGTTCCAATAAGGACAGTGCCAAGACCCAGTTGTGACAAAGCCACCGGCCGAGCCAGTGGAGTTATTAGGAATGATCTGTGAAGAGAAGAACAGAATGTCGATTGATTAGAAAAACTACGTAATGCTTGGGCTTCACGAGCCCACTTGATTTTCTTTAGGATGTGGACAAGCCACCTAATTTCCAAATGCCTGACTGTGTTCAAAGGTTGAACCATCCAGGTTTCTCTCTGAAATGATGAGCTGGACCAGAGGGCTCTCCTCAAGGTGACTGAGTCTTCCCAGGCCTGCATCTCTGGCTCACTCTCCCTTTGCTGATGTAAACGTGCCACAAAATGGGACAAGATGTTAGTGAACTAACTCCACAGCTGCTTTATTGCTAATATCAATGTTAATTTTCATAGGCTTCCTTTCAGCACATCAGACTAGTGGTGCAACTTGGACACACCCTGGTGTTTGGCAAGGGGATCTGTGGACCTGCACTAAAGGCACCTCCTCTGCCACCTCCCCTGTGGCACTAGGCAGAAATCTGGTACAAACCCAAGGCTGCGGGGGAAGCAAAGTCAAGCCACCTCGTGCAGGCCAAATCACAGAAGCTGAAAAGCAAGTACCTGGATAGGATGTGCCTGCCTCTGGTGTTTCTGCCGCCAATTTCCCACTTGGCCACATGTGCACACTTAATTAATGTTCTGCTCGTCACCTCCTGTAAGTCATTAATAATGATGCTCCGTAGATACCGGCCCATCTCCGAGCCTGCCAGAAGCACGCCACTGGCCACCGTCTCCCAGCCAGCGCACCGCGCCCACCGGCTGCTCACGTGTCCTTCCAGCCAGGATTGCATCCAGGAGACTGAGCTCAGCACCCGGTTGGTTGAATTCATCTTTCAAGTGAGATTTCTGGATGCATCCATTTCATTGCCTTCAACCCACTAATGTTGTAGAAGGTTTTTTTTTTTAATTCTATTAAAAAATGCAATTAAATTTGTCTCATGGAATTTGCTCTTTAAAAATCCAGACAGCTGCTCGCTCATGGTGGCATTATGCTCTTGATTCTTGCACATTTTTTTTTCCTTCATCTTCATTCCATTACTTTGCTGAGGATTAAAGACAGGCTTACCAGATGGCAAATGCCAGGATCTCTTCCCACCCCCACCTCCCATTCGAAAAACTAGTATTATATCGGCCAGAATACACGGCCCAGGTTCCTCAATGCAGCTTTTGGAGGAGATGAGCAATTGTTTCATTTAAATTCATTAGCTTATGCATAAAACATGATGAAGGGGCAGGAGGTTGGGAGTGAGACGCCTACGAGCTGCTCCCGGGAACTCGCTGAGAAGGCCGCGTCCAGGTCTCTCCCTCTGCCTCAGTTTCCTCCACTCCAGCCTTGCTTGCTACCTCCGCCATTTCTCTGCCTAAAGCGTTCATTAGGCTGTGAAGCAAATGAGGTAATGTCTGTGGTGAGCTGGTTTGTGCGTTTCCAAAGAAAGACACCATATAAAAAGCATTCTGATTGCTAACAGTCGGGGACGCTGAGGATTGGGCCTGGCTGGCTTTATAAACTATTTAACTGCCTGCTTCTTGCAAAAACTATTTTTATCAGTTAATTACACATTTTTCTTATTAAATAACAATGTGAAAGCATTTCTTGCTCATTTTCCTGTCACGATTAATTTAATCTGCCTCCCTTTATTAAAAGTCCAGTTTTCTTCCCCTCGTCTTAGCCACCCTGATAGGCTGGTAAAAGCCCCACAACTGTTCAGCTCCTTTGATTAACATTAACCATTTCCACTTTGTTCTGCTCCTTATCCCAAGTTCTGGATAGAATTTCTTTCTTTCCAAAGACTGTGTGTCTAGTGTTTGAGGAAGTTCCAAGCAGTAAAGAGTAGGCCTTGCTCTGAGGACGCCTTCCTGGTTCCTTTCCTTTCCAGCACCCTCCCTCAACAGAAAAATCCCCAGAGGGAGGGTTCATTTAAACCCAGCCCTGAGCCAAACTGGGCATGAAAAAGACAGAATTAGAAAGTGTGGTAGAATTTGATCTCAAAGAGGCACATACATGGTATAGCCAGGATTTGGGGAAAGGCCAATATTGGTGGCATTGAAGCACCATTAGACTCTTTTCTAAAATTATTATTATTTTAAATAAGATAATTAATAATAATACTAGTATTGCATGTTAGCCCCTTGCTGTAGAAAGAGAACACAAGTCAGTCCCTTAGGCTATCTCTCAAACCCACAGAGAAAGAAAAAATAGGGAGCTTGGAGAAGAGAAATCACAAATTTTGAGGGAACTTGGTTAACCACAAGAAACAATAACAGAAATTTTAACAGGAAAAGTAATTTCTAGTGGGTTTTTTTCTTACTTTGTCCTTGTGGTAAGTAGGCAGCCTCTGAAATGACTGCCTTGTAATCCTTACCTCCTGAAACTCACACCTTCATGAAACCCTCTCCTCTTGAGTGTGGGCTGGACTTATCAATATACTTTTAATGAATAAAATGCTACATAAATCACGGGATGTTCTTTTCAAGACTGGGTTATAGAGAGGCTGTCCTTTGATGCTTGGATATCCTCTCTGGATTCTCTCTCACTCTCAGGAGAGCCAGCTGCCACATGGTGAGGTGCCCTGCAATGAGGCACAGCCAGTGGACATCTGAGGCCCCCAGTGTTGAAGCCCGGGAGGAACCGAATCCTCCCAACCACCACCAGCAGGCTTGGAAGCAGATGCTCTACACCCCGTCCTAGACTCGACTACAGATTAGATTGCTGCCCTACACAACAGCTCTGATTGCAACCACACAGAGATTTTGAAACAGAAACACTCAGCTGATCCACAGCCATAATCCCATAGCCCATAGAAACTGTAAGATGATAAATGCTTGGGTTTTTTTAAGCCACTAAATTTTGGAGTAATTTGTTACTCAGTGTAGATCACTAAAAAAATGAGAGAGAGAAAAAACAGACATAGTACTCTTCATCCAGAAGTAACCTTGAATACCACCAGGATGGGGAGGAAAAAATGCACTGCTTCCTTATCTTTGACTCATGAAATTGTTAATCAACCAAACTGCTTTTTCATGTTTGATGTGGTCTTTAGATGCTTCCCAACACAACTCTCCAAGCTGTCTCCCCCAAATAACTCTTCGGATGTGGGAGAAAATCCATCTGCCATCTGGGGACACCGTAAAGAAGACTCACAGTTAGAAGACCTCACTTCTACTTACAAGCAAAGAGACCGAGACCAGGCGAGGCATTTATCCTGTTTGAACTTCATTTTCCTCTTCAGTAGAGATCATCTGTGAGCTCCATGGAGCAGATGCCTGACTAAAATCATTCAAGGAGACTCCTTTCCGGTCGGTCATCTTCAGGGCATGGGCATCTACCCTTCTAGCCACAGATGGCTGTAGCAGCTCCAAGGCTTGTGTCCTCCCAAATTAATGTCCCTGGGCGTGAAAAGATAGCATTCTTGCCTCCTGACTTACACAGAAGGAAAAATTTCCTCCTGAATCCCCCCAGTGTAATTCCCCAGACATCATATTGGTCAACACTGGCTTACATGCCTACCCTGAAACTCATCACTGACTGAGGGAGAGGACCTTGACCGACTGACCCACCCACAGTTCACCCTGAGGCTGGCCAGGCCTGGCCTTCCCTGAAGCAAATGGTCATCCATAGTAGAACTGGCAAAATTTGAAGTTTTACATGCACAAAAATGAAAAATGGGGTGCGTGGTAGTCCCTGCAGGCTGGGTGATGCTGAAGAAATAGTATTCATGACGGTTTGACCCAACAAGAACTCGCTTATCGCTCACACTGCATGCCCAGTACAAACCAGTGAAGGGCTCCGTTCTCTACCGCAGAGTCACCTAGGGCCAGACCAACCGAGGCTCCACCTCGTCAGCATGCGGCCGTAGGAGTTACTGTGACCCGCGGGAGAGAAGCCAAGGGGGCTGCCCCACTGTGTCACCTTCACCCAGAACCAGTCGGTGTCCCTGCCTGGATGAAACTGTAGTTCTCCAGGTACTGGAAGGAAGAAAATGAAACAGGAATTGTTCTAACCCCAGTCGGCAAACACTGTCTGCAATAAAGTCTTATCTCTTCACACAGTTTTTGTAATATTCGAATAAGATAAAGTATTCATTTTTTTCAAACACTCATTAAACCTATGATCCACCAACCCTGAGCTGGGATAAGTCACCCAAAAAACAGCAAGACACATCGCCACAGTCCCCGGCCCCAGATAGAGCCATGGAGAAGATAGCTAACAGCTCAAGGCCATTCCAAGCTCGCTTGGCCATTTCTTCCTCTTCCCGGCCCTCACAAATGTTGTCTTACTCTTGTTGGTTTCAAAGTCCTTGCAATGCCCTCAAGAGGGGTCCTGGCCAGGGAAGACACTGAAACAGCATGAAGTGGGACCGGGTTCCAGGGACATCTGCAGAAGATGGCGAGGCATCCTACAGATCATCCTCTCCTCGACACCCCTTGTCTCACAGAGTTAGAATGAGCTGTTTCATGTGCCTCTCCAGATCTCTTTTTGTATGGCTCATGAGAGATAAGAGACAGAGTCTGAGTCCTCTCCCTCTCTCCTCAAGCTATTCTCCTCCAGCTGCCATCAGCACCTCTGCATTTGCTGGTCTCCCCCACCCGAGTGTCAGCTTCCCTTTTTTGTAGGGGCTGGGGGTGCTGGGAATTAAACACCTCTGAGCTACACCCCAGCCCATTTTTTTTTTAAACAGGATCTCACTAAGTTTGCCGAGGCTGGCCTCAAACCTGTAATCCTCCTGTCTCAGCTTTCTAAGCCCTGGGATTACAGGCATGTGCCATCACGTCCAGCTAGTATCAGCTTCTTAAAGAAGGTATCATGAACTCTCAGCAACCTAGTGAAACCCTGTTTAAAAACAAAATAAAATAAAAAGGGCTGGGGGGTTAACTTGGAGGTAGAATGCCCCTGGGTTCAATCCCCAGTAACACACACACACACACACACACACACACACACACACACACACACATCATGACATGGTTTGATCTGGTTTACCTGCACTTATACATATACCCTGAAATGTATGGGGCTGAATACAAAGTGCTCACTAGGATTACCGGATCAGTTCAGACATATAGGGAGGGTCTTCTGCATATGGTCATCAGAGACCCAGGCTGATGGCGGTTTTCCATGCTCAACCCTCGTTTCTAGGGTTGGCCCTGATACTGCCAATCCCACAGACCCAAGAGGAAGATCATGGACAGTGCATGAGAGAGGTCTGCACTGGCTAAGCCTGGGAAAGGTGCTGTCACTTCTGCTCATGTACCACTGGAGAGCACTCTGTCATGAGATCACATGTACCTGGAAGGAAGCCTGGGAAATGTAATTTAATTGTATGCCCAGGAAGAAAGAAGACCAGATTTTAGTGGACAGCTAGCAGTCTCCCCCACACTCACCCACACAACTTCCTATTTTTCAACTTGGCAAAAGCTGAGATCACAGAGTATTTCTATATAGCAATGTACTCTTTGGCCTGCCAAGAGGTCCAATCCTTTTCTGGGAAAGGATTCACAAACATCATGGTGCAATTAATAGAAAAAGACCTGTTACTCTGCCCATCCTTCCTGTTATATTCCTCTAACCTAAATTCTTGGTCAGCTCCTCCAATTCTAGACAGATCATCTTGAGGATATGAGGGGATCTAGACATTCCCAATATATGCAAAAGTCAACTAGTGCTTCCTATGCAAGAATCATTCGTTTACAAACAATAAGCAAAAGGGTAAAGGCTTGTGAGAAGCACCTTTCACCAGCCCCAAGTCATGGGGAGAAGTGCTCCTCCAAACACCTTCCACTCATTCATCCACCAAACCTATGCTTACTGAGCGCTCAGAGTGTGACAGGCCAAGCACCTCGTGTACACCAGGCACTATGTCAGGCACCGAGGATTGACTGATGTGGAATGGCATGATCTCCTGAGCCTTACAGACTACCATAAAAATAAAGGATATAGGATATAAAGGATATAGGATATAAAAGGATATAGGAATATAAAGTAAATCATAGCACAAGAAGCAATTATGAAAGAAATTACAGGGACCAACAGCAGGAATGTGGAAGGATGGCCTGGAAGTTAAGATAAAATGTTAGTCATGCACAAAGGGTGGAGGAGGAGGTCAGCACTCCAAATAGAGTCAAGGCATAAGAAGGGGAAGTGTTTGCATGACTAACATGACTCAAGATGATGAGGTGAATGACCCTGGGAGATGGGGCCAGAGAAAGGGCAGGGGCCAGATCATGAGAATTTTGTCAGTCAGGATAGAGCATTTGAATTTGAATCTAAATAAAATGTGAAGCCACCCAGGACTCTCAGGGGAGGGACATGGTTCCACACTATATGAGTCTACTGGAGCTGCCATAACAAAATGCCAGACTAGGTGGTAAGCAGCACAAATGTATTGTCTCACAGTTCTGGAGGCCAGAAATTTTAGATCAAGATGTTGGTAGGCTTGGCTTCTTCTGTGGCCTCTGAGGGAAAAATCAGTGAAAGACCTCTGTCATTGCTCCCGGTATTTGCTGGTGCAATCTTTGTCCCTTCCTCGTAGATGGTCTTCTAACTGTGTGTTCATCTTTCCTCTGTGTCTGTCTTGGTGCATATGAATGAGGGCGGAGATGGTACTGGGAGTTGAACTCAGGTACATTCTTCCTCTGAGCTATGCGCCAGCCCTTTTTATTTTCTATTTCAAAGCAGAGTCTCACTAAGTTGCTGAGGCTGGCCTTGAACCCGCAACCTTCCTGTCTCAGAGTACGGAGTGCTGGGATTACAGGCATGCACCACCACACCCAGCTGTGCGTGTCTCTTTATTGCCATATGCCATTCCTTTCATAGAACAACAGTCAAACCGAATAGGGGTTCACCCTACTTCAGTCTGCCCTCTTTTTGACTCATTACATCATCAATGAGCCTATTTCCAAATATGGTCATATTCTGAAGCACCTGGCAAAGAAGATTTCCATATATGAATTTGGGAGCAGGGACCTAATTCAACCTACAGCACACTCATTTTTACATTACTCTCTGGCTAAGTATGAATGGGAAGGAGATGAGGTCAGAGTCAAGGTGGAAAGGCAACTCAGAAGGCCAGTGCTGCGGTTGTGAAGGTGAAAGATACTATTTGCCTGAGCTAGGTATCCAAAGGTGGGTGGGTGTGTGGGTGTGTATTTAATAAAACCAGCATTGCTGCAGATAGGTTGTATTCCATTGGGGAGGGAAAAGGATGAAGCAGGGTGGCTTGAAAGTTTCTGCCTTGAGCCAGAAGGAAGATGATGATACAGCTTCTGAGATGAAGAAGAACTGGGAGATCAAGACATGATTGTAGGTACAGCCCAATGGCTTGATTTGAGTATGGTTAATTTAAGATACTTTTAAACCACCCAAGTAGATATGCCAAGTAGATAGCAGCCTATAGGAATCTGGAGCTCCAAACAGTGAACTGTACTGGAGATATAAATTGGAGTCCTTGGTATACAGACTATTGAGAGTCCATTGGAACAGTCCTGGTCTGGAAGCTTTGCTGTTTCTTCTCAAGGACTTCCATTATTTTCCCAGAGCTAAGCATCTTATCTTTCTCACCTGACCCCTGACTGCTCCAGTTCAGGCTCTCCGCAGATTCTAAGGGTCCTCGGTCTCTAGACAAGATAGAGCCAGCACTCCCAGTTCTCTCTGGGGTTTATACAGTGTTCAGAAGCTATGCCAAAGAACACCCACACAGCCCAAGGAGCATGGCCACCTCGATCACATGAACATGGTGAGCACATATGCACACACCTCATCCTTCGACAGAAATGACCTAAACTTTGTGAGGTTCGCATGTCCCCAGAGATGATCTCATTTTCCTGCTTCAAAAGCGCTTTGGTCTGCACAGCCTGTAGCAGCAAATTTACACTTCAAAAAGCAGACAGCTTTTTCCACATCTTATTCACTTAATGGGTGAGAATGTAAAATTAGTTCCGTTGCTGATGAGGACCTTGAGCCAAATGAAAAGTGTTCATTTGTCAGCACAGACTTACAGCCTGAGACATGATTATATAGCTAATCCAATAATGGGTTTTGATGCTGAGCATTTATTTATATACAGTATGTCTTGTTATCTGTTGATAATCAGGACCTACAATTTACTCTTTCTTGTGCGTGTAGTGTGAAATAGCAACATCTCCCAGACATATTGCATTTAAGTACCAACATGCAAACACATACAAAAAGCGCCATCATCAGCAAAATATTTTATTTGCTTTCTTTAAGAAAAAGAAAATAGAACCGATGCTTGAATTCAGACATTTATGTTTTTAAATATAGGTAGTAAATACCATGTGGGTCTCTCTTAGTACCATATAAGGGTTAAAAAAAAAAAACAAAAGAAAGATTTCCTTAATCATCTTGACTCACCCTAATCAAGCGATTTCTTCTTGCTCTCTAAAAACTCTATCTTCGGGTCAAATTCTTCTCCTCTTTTCACGTAAAACAGTAAAAACCAAAAAGACACCTGGGGAAAAATCTTCATAATACTGCCCCCTGACTGACTACCTGGATCCTACAAATGCTCTGCTTGTTGCAAAGATGCACATTATCGCCATATGAGCCCAGGAACTGTAATAATTATCTCAGGCAAAAATCTTTCTTTAAAAAGTAGTAACTTAAAATTAAATATAAAACCAGTAGATTTCTGTAAACTCTTACAGAGACTACATACTGCTACATTATATTGTTTCTTACCCTGTGGATGAGCATAAATGTCTGTCCCTAAAATTATAGGGACACTTTCGGCCTAATATAAGCATAAACTCAACATTTAAAACAAGAAGGCACTTTTATAGATATGATACATTGTCACATACTCCAGCTATAATAAAGCCTATGGGAAAGGGAAGACATGTCAGGATTAAGCATTCTGTTAATTGCAAACGTGCAGCACACCTGCAAAATCTGTGGGGGAAAAAAAAAATCCCACAATACTTGGGGAAAGTCAATACAAGTTCCTTTCCGTGCTACCATCTCTTGGATGGACCTAGAAAAGTCCAGAAGGAATGCAGAGAGCAACTGTTAACTCTGGTTGGCACTTTTCCCCACTGAACTATTTTCAGCTCAAACGAAGTTGAGAGGCCCAGTCACCATAATATCTGAGAAGGAAGGGGGCAAGTGTGCTTTTTTAAGCTGAAATTTATTCCACAATAAACACTTCAACATTGGTAGGACATGAGGTTTTATTGGATTACACCAGTTTGCTAAAGAAATCACATGGGGAATAGCAAAGCTTGCGGTTTTGTGGGTAATGCGTTTGTAGATGTGAGGGCTTTCCACCCAAAAAGTGTCACAGAAGGCTAACAAGCCAAATTAGGAAATGACTAAATAACACACAAATCTATATTATGGCAACACTTAGCAGTATACGTCCAAGAGGTGTGCGAGTGTGTTTGTGTGTTGTTGTTGTTGTTGTTGTTGTTGTTGTTGTTGTTGTTGCTTTACCTAAGCTGGATAATTCATTAGGCTTTGACTCTGGTAAATATTAAATGAATATAGCATAAGTCACATTCTTACTTTCGTGGCAGAAACAAATCTTTCTTGTACCAGCCAGTGTAATCTTCAGAGTTTTCGTTATATAAAACACCTCAAGAAAAATGCACCTCAGTAAGATTTACACTTTATTACTCTAATGATTCTACAAACACTACCACAATGTGATGAAAGACAGAGCAGTCCCGGACTGATTGAGAGCTAATAAAAATCAGTACTGAAAACTGAAAAGAGCACCCTTATCATCTTTCTTTCATTTAGAGCTGATTACTAGGGGATTATAATGCAATCACAGCTATGTGTGAGAGGTAGCTATGGGAACCAGTTTTAACTGTTTATCTAGCCAAAGATCTTAATTTAAGTTTGAACACTCTGATTCATTTATATGTAAGACACCAAGGAGACAAAATGCAGAAGAAACAGATGCGCACTTGTTCTTTCCATTTAACTTCATAAGCTACCAGCCAATTTGTCTTTCAGGGACAAAATTAATTTCTGATGACAATGTGAGCAAGTAATAAACTAGAAGTTCCTGTCCTGGGAAACTTGTTAATGCCATGTAATGTTCTGGAATTATTTAGGAGGGGAAAAGTGAGATTTGCTCCTGGAGTTACGGGGATGTGCGTAACAGACCTGCCTTTGTCCTGGCCCTCGGTCACTCCTGCAGAGGTTTGCGACACCTTTTCTAGAGGCTGAACTGGGGAAGTTCCAAGGAAACCATGTTGATTACCGTTTCTTTCCTAGGGGGTATTTTTAGACTGTTCACTTTCTTTCAGCTTCTCCTCGTGATTCAGTTTTGTTCGTAGCACAAACCTCCAGCTCCAGCCTTGGCCCGGGGCAGATTGACTAAGGATAAAGTGGGCGTGAGTCACAGGCCTCCTTCTTGGATCCCACGCTGCGGTAGAACAAGACCTTTGCATACACGTGCGCTCAACCTCGAGGCCAGGCCATCTTCACAGAGGAGCCCGAGATGGGCACAAGGAAGTCCCGGTGGTAGGACTGAATGTGCTAAGCCACAGCCACCCAGAAAGACGGGTCTCGGGGTGTCTGACAAAACTCAAACACATACACAGTCATCTGGGATAAAGGATCGGCCACTAGGTCAAAAGTGGTCCATGGTACGTCTATCTCTTCATGTCAGGGGTAATAAATAAGATCTAGCGTTTACCGAATGCTTGCTGGATACCAGAAAATAAACTGAACATACTACGTACATTGTTGTATTCAATTAGCACAACTCTATGAGGATGTGAACTTGTCCATTGTCACAGTCAGCAACCAGAAAAGGCATCATTGGAGATATATTCGTCAGACTCCAAGACTAATGTTTTGTTGTTGTGTTGTTTTTTTGTTTGTTTGTTTTTGTTTTGTGGTACTGGGGATGGAACCCAGGAGCATTCTACCTCTGAGCTACACCCCCTAGCCCTATTTTTTACTCTTTATTTTGAAACAGGGTCTCATGAAGTGGCAGAGGGCCTCACTAAGTAGCTGTGGCTGGCGGAGAAGCTGCAATCCTCCCGTCTCAGCCACCCAAGTACTGAGATTACAAGCAGGCGCCTCCCCGCCCCGAGTTTCGAAGCACTCTTGAGAGGCAAAGCTGGTTGTTCTTCTTTATCCTGGCCATTCTTACTTTCCCTTTTCATTACGTACACAGTATTTTTCAGAATCTCTGGACCATGTTCCTCTCTTAATCCACAGGTGCTGTGGCCCTCCTCCCCCATCCCTCCAGCCCGCCTCCCCCAGCCCGTGTTTCTCTGCTCTCTGGGGGAACTCCCCATGGCATAATGGCCATCCATTAGCGTGTTTTTAAAACCTCGCTCTCTCCCATCCTCTGACAGTTTTCATATGCTCCACATGAAGGATCCTTTTCCAGAAATACTTTTGAAGAAAGTCTAAAGTAAGCTGAAAAGTATTACATTTTTCATCTCAACGGGGAAATGGATTTAAGAAAAGGAGAGAAGAGCCTGCAGGTCTTTCAGATTTTAAAAAGAATTCAACACACTGCTGCATCGGCACCGGGAACACATCTATCACAGGGACCAACAGAGCATCTGCATTTACGTGCCGAAACGGTCCCCTCCGTCCTCGATCACGATAATGACTTAGAGTTCCGCTGAGCCTTTCATCCAGGGGACGCACAGCCTCGCGGAAGCCGGGGAGGAGCACCCCACCACCACCGTGGTGCACTTCCCACCAAGGTGGAAGGGAAACAGCTCCATTAGGGGAAAATTAAAAAGGACAAGCAGACACTTAAATTTGATTTCCAAAGGCAACTAAAATAACAACCCAGCTATCCATACATAATTGTCCAATCTGGAACTGGGGCCCAACAATGTGGACACAAAAGAAATCGTCTTTGGGCATCAATAGCGCTGCTTGAAAGACAGGGAATGCTTTCTGGGCCTATCAAGAGCCACCCTGTGAGCACCAGCATATTTTACTAATTGTCCTGATTCCGGTTTTTCAACCAATGTCAGGCCCCTGGGGGACATTCCTGAGGATAATTTCCTCATACATTCCCTCCCCCCCCCAAGAGTCAAGGTTGAGGTGGGCATGATGGTACGCTCTTGTCATCCCAGTACTTGGGAGGTGGAGTCAGGAGGATCTCAGGTTCGAAAACAGCCTCAGTAAGTAGGAAACTTTCATCAACTTAGTGAGACACTGTTTCAAAATAAAATTTAAAAAATAAAATAGGGCTGGAGTTGTACCTCAGAGGTAGAACGTCCCTGGGTTCAATCCTCAATACCCCCCCACACACACACACACACACCAAGAGTCAAGGCTAAGCATGGCTTGGAGAGAAGCAGATGGAGCGGAGCTGCATCCTGTGCTGAGAGCGTTAGCAGTGGGCTGGCACTGAGCTGCCCTCGGGCTCTGACCTAAGCCTCCAGCTACACCTACCTTCAGGCGCTGGCCATGCCCTGCCTCCCTCCTCTCTCTTCTCCCTTCCCACTCCTCATGCATCAGCACCACTCCACTGAGGTGTCTCTTCTCCATGTAGCCGGCCCTGAGAGCCTTCAAGTTGGGCTAAACGCCTCTCTCTGGGTTTCCACGGCGCCATGTATATACCCAGGACCCATATCTCCCACACTGAGTGATACACAGGCGTCATTCATTGAACACAGATGGATGTGGCTGCTGCTGGGCTAATTGCCTTCCACAGAAATAATCCTTATCACCCTTACAGTCACCTCGGTACTGTGACCCCTTCTGTGCAGGGGAGGGATTTTAAAAGACAACAAATGAAAAAAGTAGCACTGAGATTTTTTTTCCCTTTTTTCTTTTTTGGTACTGGGGATTGAACTCAGGCATTTTACTTCTGAGCAAAACCCCCACCCCTTTTTATTTATTTATTATTTATTTATTTATTTTGAAACGAGGTCTCATTAAGTGCTGAGGCTGGCCTCAAACCTGCGATCCTCCTGTCTCAGCCTCTGAAGTACTGAGATTACAGGAATATGCAGCCATACCCCACTCAGAGCTGGGATTTGAAAGTAGCGCTTCCTGCCCCCAAGCTCACATTTTTCCCCTCACTAATCAGCACCCTGAGGTGGGAATTATATTGCATCTATCCCAGAGTCCCCAGCGCCAGCAAATAAACAGGCACTTAGAGATCCTCTGCACATACTTGTCTATGGGGAGCTGATCCAGCATGTCAGGATATGCACTGACCTCCTCAGCCTTGCACGCTCACTGGCTGACCATTTGGATTTGTCTGGGTAACCATGGCTTTTCTGTGCGTGTGGTACTGGAGATGGAACCCAGGGGCATTCTGCCTCTAAGCTACACCCCAGCCCTATTTTTTATTCTTTATTTTGAAACAGCATCTCACTGAGTTGCAAAGGGCCTCACTAAGCTCAGGCTGTCCTCGAATTGCGATCCTCCTGTCTCAGCCTCCCGAATCCTGGGATTACATGCGTGCTCCACCACGCCAGGCTGGAACTGCTTTTTTTTTTTTAAGTTTTTTATTGGTGCATTATATTCATACAACATATTGGGGTAAAAAACTCGTGTGTACAAACATGTATTCATCGCTGATTTAACCCCTAACCAATTCCCACCCCATTCCCTCCCCGTCCCTCCCTCCCTTGCTTGGCTTAGTGATTGACTTCGATATGTTTAAGTACATTGTGCTTTTTTTTTTAATTGTTTATTGGTGCATTGTCGTCATACATCTTAATGGGATACAAGATGGTAGAGGCATACATGCACACGTCATTCATTTAGCCCTTCCCCAATTCCCACTCCATTCCCTCCCCCTCCCTCCTTCTTTTTTTAAATTTTTTTAAATTGGTGCACTGTATTCATACATCATAGTGGGATACAAACTTTTGTAGACATACATGCACACATCGCCCAGTCAGCCCCCACCCGATCCCCACCCCATTCTCTCCCCATCCCTCCCTCCCATGCTTGGCTTAGTGGTTGACATCTAGTATTATAGCAATTTATCCAAAATTAAAAATGATAATCCCACATAACAGTTTCATTTGTCTGATACCAAGCTTTTGATGACTTAAAGATAACATTTCAATATTTCTTTTTGCTTTCTTTCTTACCAGAGAATATTTTTTTCTATTTTTTAGGTGAAACTATCATATATTTATATATTTATTTTTCAGAAAAAAAATCTATCCTAAATGGAATATGGACTCTAGATACCCAAAATGATCTTGAAAAAGAACAAAGCTAGAAGATATATATTTTCTGATTTCAAACCATATAAAGCTACAATAATTGAAACAGTGTAGACAGGATTGGAGAAGAGGATCCCCACGCCACATAATTGTCGAAATGACCAATGTGGAAGCCAAGCAGACAATCTTAAAGGCAACAAAAGCAAAGGGCCAAGTGACATTCAGAGGCGAACCAATTAGAATCACTCCAGACTTCCCAAACCAAGTCATGAGAGCCAGAAGGGCTTGGAGTAACATATTCCAAACTCTGAAAGAAAACAACTTCCAGCCAAAAATTTCCTACCCAGCAAAACTTTCTATCAAATTAGATGGAGAAATAAGAAGCTTCCATGACAAACAGAAACTGAAGGAATTTATGTCTTCAAAACCAGCACTAGAGAAAATACTCAAAGAGATTAACTACAAAGAAGAATTAGGTAACACACACGAGAACCAGAGAAACAAGATTTTCCATCCAACAGACAACTAAGATTGGTTATCTGTGGAGATTCATTATTTATGTTAGTCTTTTACTTATCTCTAAATGGTATTGTTTGCCTTTATTGTTGTTAATTTTTAGGATTCCTAGTTGGAATATTAATATACCTTCAGATATAGCATTTGGAAATATTTTATCCCATTCTATTAGTAACTGTTAACTCTGTTTACATTGGCTTTGGATATACAATATTTTTTTTATTTTTTAGGGAGTTTGTATACTCTTCTGTTGCCTGTGCCATTGAAATCATATCCAAGAAATCACTGCCAATTTCAATGTTGTGAGGTTTTATGACCCAGATTTTCTCCTATAAGTTTATAGTCTTAAGATTTATATTTAGGTCTTTTATCTATTTTGAGTTAATATTTGTATATGGGATTAGGTAAGGGTCCAATTTTATTCTTTTCCATGTAATTATTATTTTTCAACAATATTTAGTTAAAAGATTATTATTTCCACCACTAAATGTTCGTGGAAACCCTGTCAAAAATAACTTGACAATATAGGGAAGAATTTAGCTCTAGGCTTTTATTTAACTCGAATGGTTTATATATCTGCCTTTACATTGTGCTTTTAAAGAAAAGAACATAGAGCATTTAAGCAGGGTCCTTGGTGTCATGCTGACACATCCAAAAACCTGTCACCTTCCTGAAGTCAGGTGTTCTTTCCACTGAATTCAGTCAAGTCAGTTCTGCATATTGACACAGGAGGTGTAACTTATAGCAATTCAATTGTTATGCATCACTGCATAATCACTTCTGTCATCCATCCCTGTCCTTCTCTGCCAAGGCTACCTCAGCTACTGGCAACAGCTGTATATTTCCCCAGAGTATGAACATCGCTGAATGCCCTGTGTGCAAAGACGGCAAGGTGGAACCCATTCTCCTTGGGATAACAGGAGTCCACTGTGCCCCACAGCCAGCCCTCCTCATTCTTCTCCTGTCTTCTTTAGATCAATGAATTCAAGCCCACATATTTTGTCCTCAGAAGGCTCCTCTTACTATCCCTTCCCACTGCCTGGCCCAGGCCTTAACCAAGCTAACTCCAGATGGCCAGGGTCATTCTTCATGCCCCCACCAAATCATTCTTGGTGTGACTTATTTAGTACCTCATTCCTCCTTGTCTTATTTTAATGGCTCCACACTATCCATAGGATAAAGACTACACTCTTGAGACATATGGGTTCTCCCCCCAGCTGGCTTTAACCCACCATGCCAAACTTGCTTTCCATTGGACCTCCAATTCAAACTCCCCGAGCCACCCAGCTGTTGTTCTCAGTGGCCCCCAGACCAGCTGTTCCCTGCTCCAGACCCAACCACCATGCACATTCCACCCTTGTTGCAAGGTTGAGCCCAGCCCTTGCTCTGCTCTGGAACCCTCAGTGACTTCTGTCATCTTTGAACTCCCGTGGCACTTTCTGTCCACCTTACATACAGAGGCTCAGTACATCATCTCGCTCAGCTGTACATGACAGTTTAACTTTGCAGATACCTGAGTCGGGAATCTCTGGGGAAATTACAGTTTCCTTGAGGGCAAGGAAGACATTCTTTCCTTTCTGTCTTTACCCAAGAACAGGCAGCACTTTGCTGATGGTTCCAATGCCCACGCACAACCCATTCCAGACATCACAGAATCCTCAGCTCGTCCCGAATGGACCATTTCATCTCTCATTTCCAGGTGTTCCCAAGAAATGCTGCTTCCCAAGAAATTACTGTCTGGAACTTGTAAGTGCTCATATTCCCCATGCCCCAGGTCCAGGTTTCCTAGAGAGCGACTTAGCCTCAGACTGGGCGTCGCTGCTTCTAGGAAGTCTCTCGCTCAGCAGCTGCATTAATTCCAACCAGCAACTGTCTCACTGGGGTTAGTGAAGACCCTTCTGATTATATGTAATGGAGACCCAACTCAAACTAAGAAATGAAGGTACTCTATTGGCTCAGGGATCTGCAATGGTGAGGACAGGACTGAACTGGAACCATATGATGGATTTGCATTCTCTCCTGGTCCCGCCTCCTTCCCTTCCTCTTTTTATCTAGCTACTGGCCCTGCTTCACGCCATATGTGCCTTATACTCTATCTAGGATGAAGTAGTGGATGAGGAAAGGGTGATGTGGGCATCTTGTTTACTTCCTGAAGACTTTAACATTATAACCCCGAATGGTAGCTTTCCTTATAATACCAATGATATAGTTAACTAGTTTTGCTTCTAGCTCATCTTTATACCATCATTCTCTCTTCAACTTTCACAGCTTGAGCATCTAAACACTTCTTAAACACATCAAAGCCTGCTTACACACAACCCTAATTGTACATTTCTCCTCAAATCTTTCAAGGTGGCTACAATTTAAATGTCTTAGTAGGCAGGAATTGGGTAAGGGCTAATTGGGTGACATGTGCATGTATGTCTCCACCATCTTGTACCCCATTAAGATGAATGACTAAATTGCACTAATAAAACATTAAAATAAATAAATAAATAAATTTTAAATAAATAAATAAACCTTTCCAAGGTCTCATCCCCTGGCTAACTGATGGCTTCCTGCACTATTACAGCATGAACGCTCTGACCTTTCTGACTCACCCACCAAACCCTGAACATAGCAGTCTCCGGACTCTTTTTGGTCATTTTATCTTCTTGGCCTCGATTCTTTGGCTGATTATCCACTAGCACCATTTCAACTCTTTCTTGAGAGGCCACAGTATGTCCTGCAACCCTGAGAAGTCTTCTCTGAAAAACAGGTGACCAAGAGCTCCCCAAGGTGCATTTGTGACCTTGGAGGGCTGGCTCTGACCTTGCCCTTAGGTCCACAATGGTGTGTGACTGTGTCTCTATTGTCCCCTCAATTTCCCTATAGGTATTTTCAACTTGGGTCACTACCACAATGAGGACAAAAGTTCTATGTTTCTTTGTGTTCCCTGTACCACTCAGTCCACTGTTGTAGTTATTTCTCCACAAATGTTTAATTTTTAAGCATTTTTGACCCTTTTATGACACGCTGAAGAACACTGGGTGAAAAGGTCCTCTGCTTTAAAAGATTCAACTATTCCTTCTTTAACTCAGAATAGGTGTGAGCTAAGAAGATAGTAAACTAAATGGCAAGTGGCATTTTAATAAAGTTCTCTTTTTTAACAGTACTGGAGATGGAATCTAGGAGCATTCTACTTCCAAGCTACACCCCAGCCCTAATTTTTATTTTTTTATTTTGAAACAGTCTCACTGAGTTGCAAAGGGCCTCACTAAGTAGTTGAGCCTATTCGCGACCGCGAGCCTCCTGCCTCAACCTCCCAAATGCTGAGATTACAAGCACGCGCCACCACACCCAGCAATAAAGTTGGAGACATGATTCCTTCACAGAGTGAAAGGTTAGGAGTTTATTTAGAGAAGGAAAGAGCAGAATTGAAAAAGTGGCAAACTCCTAAGTGAGTCTTTCTCAGTGTAAAGTCATCATTTACATTGAGATGGGGCATCTGCCCAGGAGAGTTAATGCATCCATATTCAGATACAAAGCAGAAGTCATGAAATAGAGAGCTTTGGCTTATGATGTTCTGAGCACCGATCCCTGCCTCCTTTCCTTCAAAAATCCTATAGAAATAGACTTTTGTTACTTTCTGTTTGTTTTGCAGTGCAAGGGATCGAACCCAGGACCTTGTGCATGCCAGACAAATCTTCTACTACTGAGCTACACCCTTAGCCAAAACACAGGCTTCACAATAATAAAACCAGGAGCTGAGGGTGTGGTTCAGTGGAAAAGTGCATGCTCAGCATGTGTGAGTTCCTGGGTTCAATCCCCATCACCCAAACATAAATAAATTAGTAAAATAATATAATGAAAGAAGTTCAAGCAAAGTAGAACGTGCAACCTAGGTAAACTAGAAATGGAGGAATTCCTGGATGACAGAAAGCACCAGAGACTAGAATGACAGCCAAAGGAGAATAGAGGAAGCTGCAAGGAAGTCCTGGCCGTCTTCCAAGCTCAGAGTCAACAAATGCAAAGAGAGGGGAGTGAGAAACCATGAGAGCAATTAATTAAAAGAACTGCGTTTGGAGCAGCTGAACCAATGAGGTAACACCCCCACTCCCACCTCCCCTCCCCACCCAGGCCTCCAGATCAGCTAACAACTTAGTGGCTCTGCCTTCTGGTTAAAGCCTAGAGAATGTCTCCCTGGAGAAAGAGACTGATCTGCCTAGCTGAGGGACCTGTGATGGGGCCAGGGGTCAGGCACTGAGGAGGGAGTAGAGTCTGAGACAAGGCTGGACTTCCATAATAGCTGTCAAGGAGAAAACTCAAAATTAAAGCTGTTCATCCATGATTCCAATGGCCAAGCATCCTGGTTGCCCAGAAAGTTCCAGTTCATGTTATAATTTCCACACAATTATTAGTCTTTAATATCATTCTCAAAAATATCCCAAGGTGAGTAATAAATTATGTACTCACTTTATCTATGAATGAAATATAATGAAGCCATATTTATCAATCTGGAGTCAAGGCAGTGTCTAAATATTCTCCTCCACACAGTGGGCTCTAATGTCATTTGTCCCACACAGGACATGGATGGTACAGAAAACAGAAATGCAAATATAGGTTCTGACATTGTTCACTACACTAAATGTTCCTCAATCTGTAATTACTATTTTAAAAGATTGTCATGAAAGTAAAAACCAAATTTTAAAATTTTCTTAGATACTCAAGAACTTCTAATGATATATATGGGAACACCATTGTAAGGATTACTAAATATTCCAGGAATTTATGGGGGGGAAAGGAGAGGGAGAAATTTGCCACAAGGAGAAAGAAATTATCAGAAAGTAAAAGATAATTTTGCTTAAAAAATTCAATTAGTTTCAGAAGAGATTCATGAGAACAATTACCTAACAACCAAAAATATGGCACTATCTTTCCTAAAGTGCCCAAAAAACAAAACAAAAAAATTCTTGGAAATAGAAAAATAATGTCTAAATAAGAAACTCAGTGGAAAATCAAAAGAATTGAACAATAAAATGAGATCTGGAAAACTCCAAGAAATCTGTCAAAATATGACACAAGAAGACAAGGTAACAAATATGAGAAAGAGTCAAGACTCATGAGGTCAATAACTGGCTAACAGAAATTTTAGAAGCATAATACAGAGGCTACAGAAAAGAGAAAATAATCAAAGACAGAATACAAAAAAAGTTCTTTGAACCTAAAGGAAAATGTCTTCAGACTTAAAAGAGTTACTAAATGATTTGAGGGGGGTAAAAAAAAAGGATACATTTCAGGATGTATTCTAATGAAATTTCAGAAACTCAAAAATAAAGAGAAAAATCTCAGAATTTCAGAGAGAAAATAAGCTATCCATAAAAGAATAAAGGTTGTATTAATACTACATTTATTGTCAACAACACTTGATGTTAAAAGGTAAATAGAGCCGGGCGTGGTGGCGCACGCTTGTAATCCCCGCACTTGGGAGGCGGAGACAGGAGGATCGTGCAGGTTCGAAGCGGCTGGTGTAAGAGACCCTGTTTCAAAAATATAAAATAGGTCTGTGAGTGTAGCCCTAAGGTAGAAGGGCTTCCAGGAACCCCAGTGCCACACACACACAAAAAAAGGTAAATAGAGTAGTGCCTTCAAACTTCAAAAAAAAAAAAAAGTTTTATGGTATTGGGTATGAAACTCAGGGGCATTCTGCCGCCAAACTATACCCCCAGCCCTATTTATTTATTTATTTATTTATTTATTTATTTATTTATTATTTTGTGGTACTTAGGATGAAACCCAGGGGCATTCTATCTCCCAGCTACACCCCCAGCCCTATTTTATTCTTTATTTTGAAACAGGGTCTCACTGAGTTGCAAAGGGCCTCACTAAGTAGCTGAAGCTGTCTGCGAACTGTGATCTTCCTGTCTCAGCCTCCCAAATGCTGGGATTACAAGCTTACTGTCACCATGCCCAGCATTTATTCTTTTATTTTGAAACATGGTTTCACTAAATTGCAAAGATTCTTCCAGTGGCTGAGGTGGCTTCAAACCTGCGATCCTCCTGTTTTAGCCTCCCAAGTACTGGGATTACAAGCGTGTGCCACCATGCCCAACACAGGGAAAATATTTTAAACTTAGTATTCTACATCCAACTCTAGGAAGAAAGACAATTTCCTCACCCATATTGAGGGCCATGGCTGACACTCCTATAACAAAAGACAAATTAGCAAAAAAAAATGTGTTAGCAAATTTACTTAACACTGTTTTGTGTGATATAAGAGCTTTCAGAAATGAAAACCTAAAGAACCAGGGAAAACTGTCTATTTTTATGCTAAGTTTGATGAAAATTTATTGAACAAAAGAGTATGATCTAATGATAATAAGCAGCAAAGGGAACCAGGAAGGCCTGTTTGTTGGACTCTTCTTGGTCTATCTCTGGGGAGAACAGAAAGAAGGAGGTCAGGAAAAGACCAGAAAGAATTCACTTCTTTTTCTTTATTTACACTTTTATTCATGCATTATAGTCACACATCATAATGTAGTTATAGTGATAGTAACACATGTATGCAGCACTTGGTAGGCTTCCCCCCCGGGCTCCCTTCCCCCTCTTCCTTTCCCCATACATGATATTGAAATTGACATTGGTATTTTCACATATGGACATAATGAAAAGAGCTCATTTCTAAGGCTCCCCTTTCTCCTTCAGTTTCAAGTACTCAGTACGTCAAGTGTAAATTGTATATATACTTCGGGGTATTATATTTAGATCCCCAACACAAACAAACTATATGTATATAAAATACAAAATGATGGCGCACGCTTGTAATCCCAGCATTTGGGAGGCTGAGGCTGGAGGGTCACAGTTCAAGGACAGCCTCAGCTACTTAGTGAGGCCCTCTGCAACTCAGTGAAACCCAGTTTCAAAATAAAAAATAAAAAATAGGGCAGGGGATGTAGCTCAGAGGTAGAATGCCCCTGGGTTCCATCCCCAGACCCGCAAAATAAATAAATAAATAAATAAATAAATAAATAAATAAATAAATAAATAAATACAAAGTAAAGATATTTGCAAAAATGCAAAGGCCAAAAATTTGCCACCATGAATTGTACATGAAAAAGCTATTAACTCAAGGAAATGTTTCAGAAAAGCAAATGAACGAAGGAATGAAAAATCATATGAGAGAGAAAAGAAAGAGAACAATTGAACCAGAAGAAATGCATATGGCTAGGAGGACACTTTAAAAAAATTTCTTTAACCTTAACACTTTGAATATTCTCATATGAGTAAAATAATCTGGTGACCCAGGCTTAATTTCTTAATCCAAACACACACTGCTTAGTGGTGCAGTAAATAATATTTTCATAATCATAGAACTATTTTTTTAATTTTTAAAGCAAACTATGAACTAAGTACACAAAACATAATCACAAAACAAGATGTAAATATAAACTTTAACAACATAACAATGAAATAACTAATAAAAATTAAGGAAAAAAAGAAAAGTTATGAGAAAGCATTAGTAGATTAACTTTTCATAGAAGGAAGCAAATAAGAGTCTAATTTCAATAAATCATTAAGTAGAGGTTTGAATATATATTAACTAACATTATAAATGTATTGTGTTAGCTTCCCAACACTATGACAAAATACCTAAGATAAACAACTTAAAGAAAGAAAGAAGCCAGGCATGGTGGTACACGCCTGCAATCCTAATACTTAAGAGGCTAAGAGAGGAGACTGCAGCTTCCAGACCAGCCTTGTAGACTTCGTGAGACTCTCAGCAACTTAGCATGACCTCATTTCAAAATAAAATAGGGCTGGGGGTGTAGTTCGAAAGTAGAATAGCCTTGGGTTCAACCCCTAGTACCACAAAAAAAGGAGGGGGGAGAGATTTATTTTGGCTCACAGTTTCAGACACGTCAGTCTGAGAGAGTCAGCTGGCTCTATTGTTTTTCATTCTGTGGAGAGGCAGAACATTCTAGCAAGGAGCATGTGGGAGAGCAGGGCTGCTCACCTCACAGTGGCTGAGAAGCAAAAAGAGAGAAAGGGGCCAGGTTTCCAATATCCTCTTCAAGGGCACACCCCCAGTTACCTAACTTCCTTCCACCAGGCCCCACCTCCAAAATATTCCACCACCTCCCAAGAGCAACATCAGCTGGCAAGCAAGCCCTCAGCACATGAGCCTTTCAGAGGACAGTTAAGACCCAAATCATAACATAAACTCCGTGTAATAGCCAAGTATAACTAACAAAACCTGAGACTGTAGTGGAAGATGAGAAGTATGTGATATTTCTAGTGCACTAAGTACTTCATGCCCCATAGTAAGGAATCAGTGGGTACAAAGTCAATAAATCTATAGGTAGAAACACACTGCTTACAGTTATAACGGTAGCTGGGATGAGAGACACTTTTAACAGCAATTACCTACAGATGGCTTGTCATTTTACATTACTCGCCTTTTTACTACCTGTTATATGTTTGTATTGCTTTTCTAATTTAAAGTAACAGGTTTAAAATAATGTTAGGATTATGTGTCTTTGCAATCATGGAGAACAAAAGAAGTCACCTCTTTTGAAATACATGTTTGTCACAAAAATCGGTCAATCTACCAAAATGGAATTATCCACTTTAGCTCTAAGGAAAACCCTTCTCGCCAAATGGGCAACCTGCTCTAACTAGGGAGTGTGGCTCGTAAAAGACCTGGTCGCTTTGCATGGCCAGCTCGCATGTAGTGTGCCGCCATTCTCAGGTAGTGACAAGAGCAAGTGTCGTCGGCCACAGGATGGTTCTCCTTCCTAGTGCATCACATACTTGTAAAGGTGTCTACCATGGACACCTTTATTATTACCCCCATGTTGTAGATTATAAAAAAGGGGTCCGCAGTGACTTGTTCCAGGACTTACACCCAGACATCCTAACTCATCACAGTCCCTTATTACCACCCAGAGGGGAGGAAAGGAGCTTTGTGTTGCCCAAGGCAAGGAGCTGAAAAGGCTATGGCATGTATTTACTGACGAGGAGCCTGAGGAGAAAGCCTTGAGCTGTCACCAGGCACATAGTTCAACTGTTACAAATTCAGTTCATCACAGTTTGGAAGAAAAAAATAAAATAATTCCTATTTCTTAGCCTAATAGCTCAATTTGAACTTTGATTTCCAAAACCAAAACATTCCTCTGTAATCTGAAGTAATCCTTGACTATGTGTCTTTTATATCTCCATCTGTATTATGCACAGATATAAAATATGCTTTTAGAAATAACCAGCTGACAATTAGTCATTGATCAAGCACAGAATTGGTGCATTTTGCAGATCATTTGCAATTTGTCCTTTCACCTAATGTTTTAATTGTTCTTTTGTTTTCTTAATGTTTCTTTTGTTTAATTTTCTTCCCCCATTACCATTCCAACTTTCCTCAATCATCATTATTATCTGTCCCATAAGAAGTTTTGTCCTAGCCAGGCGTGGTGGCGCACGCTTGTAATCCCCCAACTTGGGAGGTGGAGACAGGAGGATCGCGCAGGGCGCAGGTTTGAAGCCAGCCGCGCTGGCGTAAGAAACCCTGTTTCCAAATAAAAAAAGTATAAAATAGGTTTGGGAGTGTAGCCCGGAGGTAGAAGGGCTTCCAGGAACCCCAGTACCATCAAAAAAAAAAAAAAAAAAGTTTTGTCCCAGCCGGATGTAGTGGTGCACACTTGTAATCCCAGCATTTGGGAGGCTGAGATAGGAGAATCATGGTTTGAGAACAGCCTCAGCTATTACTTAGTGAGGCCTTTGCAACTCAGTGAGAACCTGTTTCAAAATAAAGAATTAAAAAATAGTGCTAGGGGTATAGCTCAGAGGTAGGTTCCCCTGGGTTCCATCCCCAGTACTGCAAAAAAAAAAAAAAAAAAAAAGTTCAGCCCTGGGCACAGTGGAACATGCCTATAATCTTAGTACTTGGGAGGATAAAACAGAAGGATCTGCAACTTAGCAAGACCTTGATTTAAAATGAAAAAAATTTTTAAAGGTCTGGGGATGTAGCTCAGAGGTAGAATATCACTGGGTTCAATTCCCAGTACCAAAACAAATTTTTTTGACTGAAAAAAAAATAACTTCACTAAGCTTATGGTATTTTCTGAAAATTTCATCTCTCCATGTTACGCATCCCTCCACACCTACAGAAGAAACAATGTTGGAAATATTCTATTTTTTTCATAATCATATTAGATTTGAATAGCATTGACTTAACTTGAAAATAAATCTTGATCTTTATCAGGGGAACTTTTTTCTTTCTGAGGGATGAGAAAGTTATCTTTAATCTTGTTACACTGTTGTGTAATAAAAACCAAGGTGGGATTTGAACAATATTGCATATATTCTCTAAAGCAGAAAGGGTATCCCTGAACAATAAAAATAAAATAAAGTCAGTGGCTACTGAGTACACAGGACAGGTCCCTTTGCACAATAACTTCCCCATTGTGGGTCAGAAAAGATCTGTCTGAGAAAAAACTACTCAGCCTGAATGGATCCGAGGTTTTCAAGCCCAAGAGTCTCCCATTTCTACTTCTTTTCTCCCAGGAGGAACTGTGGGGTCACAACAGAGGATTCCAGGAGCAACTGCAAAACGAAGTTTCCCTTCCTTTGCAGTCCTGCAACACTGCAAAAGTGAGCAGCCTGTGGAGACAAGAAGAAGAAAGGTCGAACTGACGAATAGTAAAGCCAGTGTGCTTACTGAGTAGTAAAAAGTACAAGTTCCCTTGGCTTGGGAATAGCAGAGTCCTGCATAAGGCTGTGGCCCCCTAAGGCTAAGGGCTCCAAGTAAGAAAGCACAAGGGGCTACCAGGAGGCACAGACCTCCCCCATACTCTCCTCTCAAGTCCCAGTGTCTTTCTCACCCCAGGCACCTGGCACCTGCTGCAAACGCTTTAATTCTCACAAAAGAGATTTGTGCTTTCCCAAAACATCCTTCTATGTGCAGATAGCCCCGAAGCACCAACGAATGCCTGTGTCCTCTGGGAAGAGCTTTTTAATTTGTCTTCCCCAAAATAAATGTAAGAGGAAATGGGCTGCACAGGGAGAGGGAAGCTTTGGATGAGTGGGGAAGCTGTGAGGGTTAGCCTGGAGTTCCCAGCCCTGCCCAGAGAGATGGGGAAAGAATTGTGCTCACTGCATGGCTGTTTTCCAGGCTCTGTCCTGGGTACTTTGTCCAGAGCCTCGTAGAAGCCCCATGAAGTAGAGATTGCTATTTACATTTTTAGGATAAGAATAATAAAGGCTCAAAGCGGTTCGTGGGGCTGAAGTGTGACTCAGTGGTATAGTATAAAACTCTGGGTTCAATCCCCAGCACTGAAAAAAAATAGAGGTCCCATAACTTGCCTGTTTCAGTTATCTATTACAGCATAGCCAACTACCTCCAAAACGTAGCACCTTAAAGCAATAATTTATATTTTTCATGATCGTTTGGGTCGACTAGGTCTCAGCTAGACAGTTCTAAAGATCTCTCTTGATTTTCTTAGGTGTTACTCATGTGACTGGTACCTTGCTGGGGACAGCGCAAGGCTAGGGGCAGCTGGGATGCTGGGAAGGCCAGGCCTCTAACCTGCAATCTCCCTGTCTCAACCCCCAAGGGCGGGCAGGCATGCACCAATGTGGATTACCATATTCTACTGATCCAAGCCAGACACAAAACCAGTCTAGATGCAACACCAGCTCTCAAAACAGAGAGTAGCAAGGAGTTTGCAACCATCTCTAATCTACCCCATTGCCTACGGTAACACACGGTCTACAGACCCAGAAGTTCTGACAGGCTTTGGTGCTGCTAGACCTTTAGAATATGGGACAGGAGGCATGCTGCACAGAGGACTCCCACAAAACGTGGTCATTGTGGGGAAGGACACAATGAAATGGCGAGGACAAGAAACAGCTAGGGGAGGAAGCCAGGTAAGGAGGTCCCTGGGAAGACTCAGAATCCCTACCGGCCACACAGATGAGTTAAGCATTATGCATTTGGGCCAAAGCTTCAGACCCGACTCAGGTCTCTAGTGAAGGAATGTGATGGGAGCCTAGAGTTGGTATTTTGGGACCCACAGAATAGGATCAGATACATGTGTATAGCTTTCTGTCACACCTGCCATTAATAGCTTCTCAAGTAGAGATGAAAATTGGACATCTTCATTTATTCCAAGTTTGTGTAGTATCCTATTGATTCTGTGATCTCCACTGGGTTATCCTTTTCCCCCTCTTCAACTCATTCTTTCATGCAACGAATTATTATTGAGCATCTACCATGAGGCGAGCACTATCTTAGAGTTGGGGATAGAACAGCAGACACAACAAAACAAAACAAAACAAAACAAAATCCTTGTCTTCATGGAGCTCGCATTTTTGTGTGGAAGTAACAGAAAATGCACAAAACAAGCAGGTAAATCACACAGTATTCCCATGGTGATTTAGATGGAGTTGGAGAGGGAGAGTTGGGGGTGGGGTCGGATCTGTTTAGACTAGGCAGGGAAGGCCTCCTGGAGAGAGTGACATTTGAACAAAGACTGAAGGAGGTGAGGGAGCAACCTCTGCCTATATTTGGAGGAAGTTTGCTCCAGGCAGAGGGAAGAGTAGGGGCCAGAACCTGGAGCTGGAGCCCCACCACCACCACCTCCACCCACTACTCTGCTTTGAATGGGGCCACAGACCTCCACCAGTTTACTAAACCAACAGCATTGTGCTCAGGCCTTGGTAGACAAAGGTATCTGGGTCTCTCTCCCTTAGAGGAGTGGACTATCAAAAATGGGAGACAGCAAACCAAAATTCTGACATGGCATTAACAAATGTGATAACGGGTAGGAGAGTGTCTCGGCAGGCAAGCTGCTCAGCTTAGCTGAAAATGTCTGTTCTCAGTCCATCTGTTGATGGATCAGAGAGACAAGGGTTGTGTTTTGGTACTTGAAATAGAATCTGCTTGTATCCTCGAAATATTACAGATTCATAATTTTTATTAAATGCAAATTTTATTATTGCACTTTAAAGCGAAAGTGCTGGGTAAACTGCATAATATAATCACCATATGACTATCACTTTGAATTAGTATTGCAGATACTTCTAACTACTTAATTATTTATTTTTAAAATATATTCCAATATTTTAATTATGTTCAGTTAAGTGTACTTGAATATTTGCGGCACTCTGCATTATTTATATTAGAGAAAAAGCAGCCTAAATCAACTTGCTCTGGCATTCCATAATTTGTGCTTCCACATCCCTAAAATAGATTTATCTATTGCTATCAAATGGTTATTCTGGATATGCTATGGTTTTAATTTTTTATCTGGATTTTATTTTAATGTACCACAAAAAATAAAATTTATAGGTTTCCTTATACTAGTACATGTCTTAACCGATTATTCATATTCAATATTTACAGAATACTAACAGGAGCTACACACTCTTCAATTAAATACAAATGTGTAGATTTTGTGACACACATCCTAACCCCCACTCCACCCATCCCTGCCCATTCCTGGGAATATCCAAGATTGGGCCAAATCAGATTCTCTGGCAGCCCAAGGGGGAAGAAAAAGGGAAAGTGTGTCAGCTTCCAAGACCATTACAAACAAAGAAAAAGGAGAAATTAGAGCCCCCAAGAGAGTGAGAGTGCCACCCTGTACCAAGCGTGGAGTGGCATATTACCGCAGGAAAAAAAGGGTCTGATGGGGAAGCAGACACAGCTGTGGGATCTACTAGCTGGCTTGAAAAATAATGCAGGCTGCTCTGTTCTTTGGTATCTGTCCAATGTCTTTCCTAGTTTCTAAATTCATTAAAAAGTCATTTCAATATAGAGGATAAAAATATTAAAGTTACAGTATTTCAATAACCCTCTTTATGTCCCGCAAATCCGATAGACAGACGCCCACTAAAGAGATTACAGCCTGAATACTTAATCCCAATTTGGATGTTTTTAAACAAGGCAAACCTGGCCTTAAATGCAATGCGCGCAATTTAGCTAAGCATAAAATATTAATGCACAAACATGACTATAAATACAGCCAGAGAATCTGGCAGGTGGAAGGCACCCAATAGCCACCTCTGCACATTACTCTCCCAAATCAAAGGCTGTATTCATAATGAACACACCCATTGCCGGGCAGAAAGTACAGGTGGATTGTGGCAGCTCATATCTGAACTGGGGAGGGAGGGAGGGTTACTTGGAATGACAGTTATTTCAGAAACTAAGGCTAGGTCAGTAGTCTTGTTCAGACAGAATTTGGTCTCCCAACTTCTGCTTTTCCTGGACTCTCTCTTTGATAAAAAATGGTCTCCCAACTTCTGCTTTTCCTGGACTCTCTCTTTGATAAAAAGGACTAGTATATTCTCAGTGTTTAGGACTATGGTTGGTACCCAGGGCAACACGGAGCGGGGTAATAGGCATGGGTTCAGGTGGTGGTGCATGCTTGTAATCCTAGTACTTGGGAGGCTGAGACAGGATGATCGCAGGCTTGAGGGCAGCCTCAGCAAATAGCGAGACTCTCATCAACCTAGCAAGACTCTGTTTCCAAATGAGAAATAAAATTGGGCTGGGAGTGTAGCTCAGAGGTAGAATGCCCTGGGTTCAATTCTCATTATCAAAAAAAGAATGCCTGGCTTCAGCTCTCTCCCACACACATGTCACCTGGGGCCATCTTGAATAAATGATGGTATAATCTCCATGTTACCCCAAGAACGCCTCTTCCAGTGACACGGCCACTGTATCCATGAGAGATTACATGTGAGTGGCTTGCTCTCAGCTGCTTCTCCAGATAAAATGCAGAAAGAAGAAGGAAGAGAGGGAGGGAGGGAAGGGAGAGGAAGGGAGGGGAGGCAAAGAGGGGAAGGGAAGGAGAAGGGTAAGGTAGTAGCTCCTGCTCTCCTGGGGAAGGCTAGCAAGTATAATCACAGTACTGTGGTAAAAGGTGGTACTGTAAAATAACAGCCGGTCTTTTGCTTAACTCGCAATCAAGACCTATCTGCGTTTTGCACCAAACACGGCAATACAATTATAAATTTCACATTTTAGAATGTCTTGTTACAGAACTTCACCATAATAAACACTCTTTTCTTCTCTTCCATAAGTAGAAGTAAAATCCACAGGAGAACTAGAAATGCCAGTTAAGTAACTCCCCGGGGTTTTGTTTCTTTCTCTGGAAACTTCAATAATTTCATCAGAAATTGGTCCTCTTAAAATATCACAGTTTTATCTGCACAAAAACAAAACTTATTCCTCCCACCATGATTGCTCATCTAACTCTCACTGTAGCAGATTGAAACCTGGAAACTTGAAGATGCGCCTGGCTCCTCCCGTCCCTCGAGTGAGGGAGTTGGAAAATCCATCTCCAAAGGAAGCCTGGACCACTGAGTTCTTACCCATCTCTATTTTCTCCTGAACTCAAAAATAACAGAATTTGGTCTAAATTAAAGAAGTCAAGTTTCCTCAGTTATAAAAATAGAAATAATCTCTGTTTCATAGGTTTCTGCAAAGGTTAAATAAGGAATAAATATATTGATGAACTAGCTGGTGCATAATAAGTGCACCAAAATGCTAATGTCAATATTGTCGTCATTAGTATTTTTACTAACCAAAGAGCTAAACACTGAGAACATACTAGTCCTTTTTAACAAAGAAAGAGTCCAGGGAAAGCAGAAGTTGGAAGACCAAATCCTGTCTGAACAAAACTATCGATCTAGCCCTATTTTCTGAAATTACTCATTCCAAGGAGCCCTCCCTTCCCAGTTCAAATATGCCACAATCCACGTATTTTCTGCCCAGCACTGGGTGTGTTCATTATGAACACAGTCTTTGATTTGGGAGAGTAATGTGCAGAGGTGCCTATTGGACAAGTCATTTAACTTTGTTATTTCTCTTCTTCCATGAGATTTTTGCTAATTTCTGGCTATAAAATCAATACACTTGTAAGGAGTGCTACAAAGAACCTTGTGTACTTTTTCTCATTCATTCTTTACTATTTTTTGAAGCTAGATGGTGTTGGTAACAAAGGTGGAGGGAAACTGGAGCATCCTGAAAGTGATACAGGATACATATAGGCGAAGCCGACAGGCTATGGTGGTGGGCTAAATGTGGGATTGACAGTCTCCTAATTGTTCTTCCTGTATCTACTATAGTCTTGCTTAAGCCAACCATGTGACATTGCAAAACAATTCATCTTTTGATACTGTTTTTCTCCAAAAAAAATCTCCATTACCCATTCAAGGCTTTCAAGGCTTATGTCCCTTTTCATTCAGTAAAAATTATCAAATGTTTATTGAGCATGTACTATATCCCAGACATGGTTTTAAGCAATGGAGATATTCTTAGTGAGTAAGAAAATCTCTGACCTCACAGAATTTGTGTTCTAAACTTCTGTGATTCCTCCCTCCCTTCTAAACAACTACTAGACTTGTAGACCATGTCTTGCAAGTTAGTTATCTTATTTTTTTCTATTTACCTTACTTTCTCAGATAAAATCAAACCTCCTTGATAGCACAGCTAAGATCTGTGTCTTGGCTGCCTTCCAAATCCCCTCCAACACCCTCCGAAACATACTAAGAGCTTGAAAGATATAATTGATTGCAATACAGAAATCGTATATTTGAAGAAGTACGAAGTACTTCCATGCTCATTGTATCATTGGGACAATATCTAAATTAAAAAGTCCTACTACAAATTCGTTGTTCCTATTGTTAATGTTGATATTGTAGTTGTTATTGTCTCACAATACCTAGTGACTAGACTCTACATCTATTCCCAGTCTTACGTCTGGTGAGCTGTGAATAATAATTATTACAGTGGAGAATCACATGTACAATAATATTACTTTGTCAGAAATCCACTCCCATTCCCTGAAGAACAATGGAGATGCACGGATAGTAATCTAAAATAACAAACTTTTTATTTGTTGTTCTGGCAGGCTATCAGGGGGATATCGGGGGGCAGGTTAAATTCCTAAGGAAACCCTCCCAATAGATGATCCTATCTCACCTTTGCTTACAGCCCTTCTATGTGGGAAACTCACTTCACTAGTTGGGAGGGGTCCAGCACAGCTCTAAGCACTCTACTATTTGATGCCACAGTCTCAGGGGGCTCTTCAATATCCTATCTGCAACTGCTAACCCACCCTGAGACCCCAACCTCCAGAGACAGGAATCAACACAGCCACCTTTTGAAAGATTATACTTATTAGAGGTCATTAGAGTAACAGATTGGGAAGGAAATTGGAAATGGAATTTGTTGACAAAGACACATTTTTCCCCCTTTAGAAAATGAGGTGATATCCAGTAAGTCAATAAACCTTTGGACTTTTCCCATCATATTCAATAACTCCCCGTGACCTAACTGGATAGAAGGTTTACCATGAATCTTTAAGTGAACACAGAACCAACTGTAAATGCTCCAGGAAACCCAGACATCCACAGCTACTCCACTTTATACAAAATAACAATGCAATATTGGTCTTGTGTGGCACATTACTTCATATTTTTCTAGAAAAAATATTAAGAGATGATTATGGAGGACTTAAAGACTAACACAAAAACACATTAAAATAATAAGGATCCCCAAAAGCCTATAGAAATTAGTTTTAGAGGCACATGCTTTAATAAAATCTGTTATTATGTGTGGTTTAAAAGTCTTTGTTTAATATGTAAAGTTCACTATTTAAATTCCTCTCCAGTTTGGCATTTAAATTACCCTCCAATTATGTAATTATTGGGGCCATATGGGGGGTGTCTGCTCTTGCCCTATTATCTGGGAATTGCAGCTGTTCCCTTGGGGTATAGATGATTGATCCAGAGATGGACACTTGACCCCACCAAGGCCAACCAGATTCTCTCCTGGGTAACTGGAGTTGGAACCAAGGGAACATTTATCAGACTCTGAATGTGCTTGGACATACAACGTATAGTTTCTTAATGTGATCTGAAAAGCAGAGAAACCCCTGGAGAGAGGGAGAAAAAGAGAAAGGGAAGGAAGAAGGAAGAAAAAGAGAGAAATAAGAAAAAGGAAAAAGAGACAGATCAATAAATAGGAGAAAAAATGAGAAACTAAGAGATCGGAGCTGTGTGTGTGTGTGTGTGTGTGTGTGTGTGTGTGTGTGTGTGTGTTTGAAGCAAAGTTCAGAGAGGCAGGTGTCTTCTGGTCCTATATTCCTGCTGCACCCCTCTCTTCCCCTTAGGCTCCATGAAACTTCTGAAATCCTTATAACAATTCTCTCCTTTTTGTAGAATCAAGTTCAAGTTTGTTTCCATTGCTTACAACCAAAGGCCCTATCCAAAACACATAAAAAGAACAAACAAACAACAACTTGGGAGGCTGAGATGGAAAGATTGCAGGTTCAAGACCAGCCTCAGCAACTTCAAAAGACTCTCAGAAACCTAGCAAAACCCTGTTCAAAGAAAATAAAAAAGGACTGTGAGTATAGCCAGGCATGGTGGCGCACACTTATAATCCCCGTGCTTGGGAGGCAGAGACAGGAGGATAGCGCAGGTTCGAAGCCAGCTGCGCTGGCTTAAGAGACCCTGTTTCCAAATAAAAATATAAAAAATAGGTGTCTGGGAGTGTAGCACAGAGGTAGAAGGGTTCCATCCCCAGTATCACGAAAAAAAAAAAAAAAAAAAAAGGACTGTGAGTATAGCTTCGAGGTAGAATGGCCCTATGCTCATCCCCCAGTACCATAGAGAGAGAGAAAAAAAAAAGAAGGAGCACAAGAAGGAATGCAAGAACTCCTGGTCCAGAAAGCCATGCCTTCATTTCACCTACAACCATTTGCCAAATCCATGTCTTCTGTCATGAAGACACATATACAAATAAGTGACAATCTTTGACTTCAAAAACCTCATGTTTAGTTGGAAGGAAAGGAAATAAACATGAAAAAATACACAATGCATGTAAATGCAAAATACAAACACCCAGCATAGGTTGCAGATGCAGCACTGGACTGGATGAAGCACTGTGTCCTGAGAAGTGGACTTACAAAGCGAGGGTGCTGGACTCCATCTGGGGATGTCAGGGCAGGCTGCTCAAAGAAGGTGACGCCCGCAGCAAGTCCTGAAAGGCAGCCAGTGCACACAAGGAGAAGCGCTTATCCTACAGAGAGATGAGCACACACAGGCATGGAGGGATGGAACGGCCCAGGGAGCTCTGCGTGCGCAAGCACGAGAGTCAGTGAGGACACAAGGAAAGGACACAGAAGCAGAGATGGAGAGGGAGGGAGGGAGGGGGCATTTTGGATGGTGAGTATGAGGTTCAGGGCCCTCTGTGGAGAAAAAGCTCAAAGGCTTTGAGGTCCCTGCATTACCTGACACTTCACGGGATGTGAAAGTGGGCCTCCCTCACTCTGCAGACAGGAAAATGAGCCACTTGACAGAATCACCTGAGATCGCCTGGGGCCTCGGGGCCTGAGGCTCACACACAGCACAGTGAATGCTGCCGTTCTCTCTCGTGGCCACAAAAAGAGCCAAAAGAGGACACAGCCTGAAAACTCTGGGGCCTGGAAAAGTAAATAGACTTAAAAAAAATAAAAGCTGGATTTCTTGACTATTGGCACAGAACTATACAAAATTATGCCAGGATGCATGTCAACAAGGTGCCCTTTTGGACATTTTATTAAAAATAATTTTTCAGTTATATCTGTGCTAGAAAACTAATGAGAGAGGCAAACGAGGAAATATTTTGGGAGAAAAATTAAATATGTTGAAGAGAACCCCAAGATATTAGAGGCTGAAGCACAGAAAGAAAGAAGTAAAGGACAAATCTGAAGTCAGGAGAAAATATAGACAGTCGAAAAGCAAAGTTCAGGGAGGGCAAGTTAATGAATGCTGGAGGAGACATTATTAGGATTAAATGAGATAGGCTCAGATGCCCAAAGCAAGATGTAAAAATAAAACTGACTTCCCTAGTGCAACTTTCAGCTCAGCGTTTTAGTGAAATAATAACAATAATGATGATGATGATGAACTGTCCTAATACAATTATTGATAGTTGCTTTCCCTGAATTAGATTTTTTCATCCTACAGATCCAGATGGTCAAGCTAGTTCTTTTATTTGGAGGATTTAGTGAAGTTCAAACAAACTTTGCCACCGCACAAAAGTTTAATAAAGTCCGAAGCACAGCTAGTACTTTCTTTAGGCCCTCCCTTGCGGGAGCTCTAATCCAACAGGTCTGGCAGGCTGGCCTTGGTGCCTGGCCTGCTGTCTTTTTATGTTGGTCCTTGATTGCAAAATAGCTCCAGCTGTTGAAGGACTTATTAACCCTTTCCCATTAGAACTGTGCAAGAGACACAAGGGTCCCCTCTGCACCTGCTCAGCAACTGGATCCACTAACTCCAGTCTTAGGAAGATGCTCTGTACCCAGGAACACCAGAGAGGATCCCTAAAACCCACCAGGCAATATCATTCCCTCCTCCTAAAGTCCTTCCTGAACTTAAATTTGCATATGAATCACTGAGGATCTTGTTGAAATATAGATTCTGGGCCATAGGGCTGGTCTGGCCCTGGGACTCTGCATTTCTAACAAGCATTCCTCACGCTATGGGCCAGACTTCCCATGAGTTCACAATGAGTCACAGAGAACTCCCAAAGGTAAGCATCTGAGCAATCCTTTAAGATACCTCAAACATGTCTCCATCTCAGCCAGGTGAGTCCCAAGCAGACGTGGCCATAAGATACAGGAACTTCTGTCAAGCTTTCATGGCAGCTGCTACAACGGTATCCCCAAAACAGTGGCTTTCACAATGAGCCAGCTGGAGGCTGTGATAATCACAGGACTTCAGACATGGACTTTATTGCCAGGGCAGATAATCATACCAAAAAGGGGAAGAGGGCCAGAAAGCATTCAAATCTCTGGACAAATATGACTTGCAATTTATTATCATGTGAAAAGCGTAAGTGGCCGGCAGCATTGTGATTTTTTTTCAGGATATATAAAAATTGATAGCATCAGAGTTGAGCTATCTTCTGCCAGCCTCCCCGCCCAGTGCAGGGCCATCATCTGCAGACCTGGAGGGCCTTGCTCATCCTCATCTATCAAGGGGGCCATGTGCAGTTACTCAAGATAGATAGAAAGATTGCAAAAGAAGTGTGACAGGGCAAGGGACCCTCTGCACCACAAGAATAACGTCTGGAACAACGGGCAGTTATTATCCCAGAGGTAGTGTTGCATCTGTGTCCCTCCATTCCTGTTGAGGATGAGAGAGGTCACAGTAACCGGGATGGAGGTATGAACTCCAGGGGAGCGGCTGGGACCCCAAGGCCCCGGTCTCCAGCTTCCCATTGAGTGCCCCTCTCTTACCCTTCAGCAGCCCTCCTTACCAAGAAAGCTGCTGTGGTTCATATCATTAAGAGGCCCTGGCTGTCTTCAGGCAATCGCTTAGATTTTTTTTTTTCCATCTTATTACCAATCTGCCTTTCTTAGCAGAGGTCATGAAATGGGCAGGGGATGTCTCATCTTCGTTATAATCCACTGTTTGAAACATTTCAATTAAGCTTCAAATCAGGCCCCAGAACTGAAGCCGTTTTAACGAGGGGAAGTAATGACCTTCTGTTGCAGGTGGTTTCTGGCACACCATCAGTTTTAATTCTTCTTGATCTTTCTGCACCCTTTGATAGCCGGGATCAAGGGTTCTCTTTATAGGCTTCAAGCACGTTGGAGGACTTTTAGGGACTGCACTGACACGGTTTTCATCCCTGCAGTCTCAGCGAGCTGGTTGTCACCTGCGAGTTCTCCACGCTCGTTCAATTTACCCAAGATTAAAAGACAGCTGAAAAGACGGGGCCCGTGTGCTAAACTGACTATCTGCATGTGCCCCCAAAGCAAGTGAAGATCAGGAGGATTCCGCCGAGACCGTGGGATAACCCCTTTGATGCCCACGCCTGGAGGGGAAGGAAGCCTCGCGGGAGGACACTAGGGCGCTTCGGGGTTTAATGGGGTGCACGCTGAGGTGTGCGCGCCTGGGTCTGGAAGGGAGACTTTACAAGTGGCACTAGTTTCCTACTGGAAGGTCCTGGTTCTTGTGGAATTTCATTTCCTTAAGTGAAACAGAGACATTTTAAGAAAAGTACTCTTTTGGGAATCGATTTATCCCATTTCTCATTCTGGATAAAGGGCAGGAAGGACAGATAAAATACCTTCCTTCCCATCAGTATCAAAGAATTCCATTCATTTTGCCTCTTCTTTAACACTTCTTGAAGCTTCTGGTGTGCCTGGCTTATCTCTGGGCTGTCACAGAGGGGAGAACGATGAATAAGACATTGATCACTGTCCCCAGGAGTTTATAGTGAAGAACTTAACATCCAAAAAATAATAATTATGCAAGTGACTGTTTAACATAAAGCTTGTACGTACTGTGAAAGAAAGGTCTGGCTTCCCAGGCGTGCATGGGGAGTGGGGGGCAGGCAGCCTGGTTGGAACAGTGGTGTCTTGGTGCGTGTTCCTGGGGCAAGAGCACCATTATCGGCTGGTGCCATGGGAGGATGGCAGGGCTTGTATGAAAATTAAAAGCATCTTCCCCAAGAAGTAACGAGCAGGTGTTTGTGGGTGTGGATTACCGCTACAAACAGCCTCAAGAATTGTCAACATTTACTCTAAGAAACACAGCTAAGTGTTGGGTCCTTCTGTCTCACCCCTCCACCCACCCACCCCGTGGTGAGCAGCTGGGAACTCCAACTCCAGAGCTACAGGGCTGGTTCTACTCTTATCTTGGTCACTGGGCCTCTGCCAGCCTACAGTTCTCAATGTAAGGTAGGACTAATAGAAATAGTGGCCTCATGGGTTAATCTGAGCATTAGATAAACTCACAAGTATAAAGTGCTTACAGCTGGGCACATAACTGTTTGCCATCATTAGGAAGGTCAGATGTGCCCTTTCTACTCCTGTTGGGAGCAGGACCATTCTCTCTCTTCCAAGCTGCTTCTAAACTGGGTGTGGCGGCACACACTTGTAATCCCAAAATTTGGGAAGCTGAGACAGGAGGATTATGGTTCACAGACAGCCTCAGCTACTACTTAGTGAGGCCCTTTGCAACTCAGTGAGACCCTGTTTCAAAATAAATAAAAAAATAGGGCTGGGGGTGTAGCTCAGAGGTAGAATGCTCCTGGGTCCCATCCTCAATATCGCAATAATAATAATAATAATAATAATAATAAATAAAAAGCTGCTTCTCCTGCCTCTCCTTCCAGCAGTGGTGGGGCCGGCAGCTGAGTCCATGGAGAGCAGAGCCGTTCCCCGGCCAGGGGCAACTCCTGTCTCAGATCCGCCGCCTGCTTTCCAGCAAGGTTCTATCTTCTGCAAAGAGGACTGTCCTCCCGCCAGGGCCATAGGAATGGATCATTTGAAAGAAATGGCTCCCCGTGCCTTGTCATTCCTTAAGCTGTTCTCACTTGCAACCAGACGGTTTATCAGGAAGGGTATCAGCAAATACTGTGTGCTTTACTGCCGTCCGATGGCACTGGCATTGAATTGAAAAAGCCTTAAAAATGGCCATCAATCACTTGATATACGTAGGCCGTGATCTATATTGATAAGGCTCCAGCTACCATCTGAAATGGTTGTCTTTCATTTTACCCTTTAGATGAGGGTTATTACGGTGCACACCACTTACAACAGACACGGTTATTATGGACAATTGGTTCTAGTGGACAAAAACTGATTTCCCAAACCAAACATATTAAATCCAATACATTTTTCATAGGTTATAACCGACAGAAACCTTGGTTTCAGCTGACATTTTCCAGGAGCTTTAATGACATTACTATAGGACTCCAAAGAGGAAAAGGAGAGATGGCAGGTATCGAAATGAGGCCAGGGAACACCAGAGGTTTCATTTCCGATGAAATAATTATCCAAGGGTGGGAAACTATTTTGGAGTTAACCCCCAGAGTGCCCCTGCTCAGTTTGCAAGGCCCCCCGTTGGCAGTTTCTCTGCAAGTTCTGCCTGGCCGGGGACCTCACAACACGGAAATGTGACACCTGCCCCATGCAGCCCCCTTCTGGAAGACAGCTGGGCCACAGCTGTGGTGTCTTGTCCACAACGTCCCCTGGACCAGTGGACACTTGATACATTCAAGCAAACAGCGCTCTTAAGGCAGTATTCGGGAGACTAAATGGGGGCAGAAGAATGGACTAAATGACCTTTGGAATTCATCCCTTAATTTCTGTTTCTTCCTAAACCTGAGGTCACAGAAAGTACAGGATCCAGCATAGATTGTTTAACACCACAACGGGGCACACGGAATGACAGCAAGCAGTGAGCTTTCTCACTGGGACTCTGTGCCTGCCTGCCAGAGATCTGGGCTTTCACACCTTCTGGGTTAATAATTAGACAGATGTGAGGAGATTTCCACTGTGCAACGTGTCTGCTCAGCTTTTACCCAAAGCCCACTCTTTTTCTCCCTCTTCTGCTCCGACGCCACCGCCACCTCTGGTGGGCGAGGGAGAAAATGGGCATAGTATTCATAGGTAGAATCAATAAAAATAACATGGCACTTTGGTCACTCAGAATGTGGGCACCTCAAACAGCATGCGCTCTGGAGTCCACCAAACATGTGCCTGAATCTTTCCACCTTGAATGGGTTTCCCAACCATTTGGAGGCTCCTTTTTTCTGGTGAACAATTGGATGACAAGTCCAGCCTCCTCCACAATATTGCAGGTGAAGGTGTCCAGAGAGTTCTGGCACAGGGTTGGCCCACCTGAGAATGCGGGGTCCTCCTTGTCTTCTCCTAACCCTCTGGTAGCATCTCTGTAGTTTCTCACGTGCCCGGCTCACTCAAAGCCTGGATGGTTACCCAGGACCTCCTCAAGGACTGGATGGATCTAGCTTATCTCAGTATCTTTGGTGCCAGGGGCATAGTCGGTTTTCATGAGATTGCTCACTATTAAAAATGTTTTAAGCAGGGCATGGTGGTGCATGCCAGTAATCTCAGAACTTGGAAGACTGAGACAGTAGGATCCCATGTTCAGTATAGCCAGATCTTGTTTCAAAATGAATTTTTTAAAGGGTTAGGGGGTGTAGTTCCAAGATAAAAAAGCCCCCGGGTTCAACCCCCAGTACGAAAACAAAGTTTTAACTTTTGTGAGCTTTGCAAACACATTCCAAAGGCTCCAGTACTGAGTTCTTATTTTATTATTATTATTTTTTTTTTTTTTGGTACTGGAGACTGAACCCAAGGGCATTCAACCCTCAAGTTCTATTCTTTGTTTTGAAACAGGGTCTCCCTAAGTTGCTGAGAGCCTCACTAAGTTGCTGAGACTGACTTCAAGCCTGTGATCCTCCTGTCTCAGCCTGGCATGTGCCACTGTATCCAGCTTTAAAAAAAAATAAATATAAGTGGCTGGCTTTGAAGGAATATTTCTGCATTCTACTTCCAGCTCTGCCCATTACTGCCTGAGTAGACTTGGGCAAGTTACATATCTCTGTGAGCCTTGGTTTTCCCATCTGCAAAATGGAAATAACAATGATATACACTCTTCACAGAGTTTTTGTGACAATCGAAAGATCTGATTCATATAAAGTACTTAGAATAGTGCTTGACATGCAGTTGATGGTACAGGAAGGTTACTGCTATGATTTGCATTTGGGGAAATAGTGAAAATCAAATGGGTCAGATGCACACAAGATGCATAGCACAGTTCTCGACAAAAAGCAAGTTCCAAACAAATATAAGCTCTGTCCCCCTGTCCGGAATGCCCTGCCCCACCTCTGCCTATCCAGTTCCTCCCTCACCTAAACCCCAACATGGACCCTATCTTCCCGGTCTAGAAAGCCTTCCCTGATCAGTCCAGCTAAGAGCCAGCTTCCCTCTCCTGGATTCTCAAAAGCCTTATATCATCAGTTCCTCCCACATGGAATTTATTATCCGCTGTCACATAGCATAATACTTTTGCTTATACCATCCCTCCAACTTAACTAGAAACTCACAGAGAACAAGGTCTAGACAAAACGTATGCCACCCTTGCCCACCACGAGCCCTCAATAGATATTTGTGTATTTATTAAATAAATGAAAGGGAGTTCTGCCAAAATTTTTAATTCTATCATTTAGTGAAATTATGATATTTCAGGGTGGAACTTTTTCTGAATCATTTCTTACAAGCCTCTGTCCAATTTCCTTTCCCTTAGGCTGGATAGCACGCGGAGCCTCCGCTGAAGTCATTTTTGTAGCAAGACAGGGAACAAACAAATACATAAAATAAAGTGAAAGGGATCTGTCCTACTCAGCCCAGGATGTGGAAGCATCAGCACAAAATGAGTTATTTAGGCTAAGAGTGCAAAAAGAGAAAAATTCAGAAAGTTCTTTCTTTTGGCAAATGAAGAGAAAGTCTGGGGCTTATAAAAAGAAAAAAAAAATACTACCTCAGCTAGTAACTGTTTAGGGGAAGGCTCGATGTTCTTCCTGTTCAAGCTGCTCTGCTGGGGAGGACTGGGGCAGCTGGGTGCTAGCAGTTGGTCTGTGGGCAGCCAGAACCCCTAGCTTGTATGTGCCTCCTCTCAACTTGGCCTCCCAAGCCTTCCTTGGCCAGCTATGGGCAGCAGAAGGATACCAGAAAAACTCAAGTTCGTTCAGTGCATGGATAGTGATCACAGTCCAAGGCCTAGGGGAGAATGGGTTTGAATGAGGCTATTGGCTGCAGCCAGGTTTAGGGATTATCTGTGGATTTCACCAGCCCCAGCTATCTCTTCTCTTCCCTTTCTACCCCACTCACCCCTTTCCCCTGCAGAACTGAGCAGTTTTAGTTCACCTGATGAAGCCTGTTGGATCACCTTGAGCAGCTTCTATTGCAAACTGTTGGCTTTTCTGGGCTGTGACTTTCCAGGAAGGATCTTCCCAGAAAGAGGCCCAGGGGCTGGGATTGTGATCTAGGCTTTTTTCTGACACTTGTGGAAATTGGTCCTCTGAGGAATTCCCTGTATTTCATACCCAGAGATGATGTTGTTACGTTTGGTGTTCGTACAGATAGCAGCCCCTCTTGTGTATACTGAGGCACATCAGATGAATGAGCAAATGACTGCTTCCCATATAGGCTGGTCAAAGTCTTCTCCAACTACCAGGGCTAGGTTCTGGTTGGCTAATTAGTCCCCCATTGCACCTAGTCCAAGCATAGTCCTTGGAGGGTGTGACGGTTAGTCTTGGTTGTCAACTTGACTGGATCATGAAACACCTAAGATCATGCAGCTTTGAGCGTTGATATGCTGATTGGTTTATGCACTGGCAGAATGAGGGGTGAGTCCTGCCCTGGGATAGGAACAAGACCTAGATTAAATACAAAGAAAGCACACATGTGGAGGCCTGCGTGGCTCTTCCTGAAGAAAGTGCATATGCTCCCATCTCAGCTATTGGTCTTCCGTTCTTTGAACTGGACCTTGTTTCTACAGAGAGTTTCCTGGCTTTTTTATCTTGCACTGGGACTGAATTACTGGTCGTTCCGATTCTGAGAATCCAGTTCTTGGACAGCTCAATCCGTTGCCGGTTCCTCAGCGCTCCCCGTGCTGTCAACAACTTGGGACTATGCTGCTTTGGACTATAAGCTGATTTGACAAACCTTGTTTTCCACTCACGTGTTCTGTGAGTTCTGTTACTCTAGTGAACCTTGACCAATACAGAAGTTTCTCATTTCATGAGTCAGACGGAAAGGGAATATATCTGCTCAGAGAGTTCCAACCTTCAATGTCTGATGGGCCCAAGACTCACAGGCCACCCCGTGTGTGCCAAAGCCGCCTCTGCCCGTGTCCACCCTTCCCCACCTCTGAATGCTGTTCTCTATCTCGGGGTACAAGTGACTGGTGCAGAGGGCAAAGGTGGAGAGAAACTGAGGCAGAAGCAGAAGTGCCTCCTTTGCCACTCTCCATGTCTCAGCAAGCAGCAGAGCCTAGCTGCAGGATTCCTCTCTGCTCTAAGTGTTGGAGAGTACTCCTCTCAAACAGCTTTCAGCTGCTCTTCCTTCTGCCCCAGCTCTGGCCCAGGAATTCCAGGTCTGGAGTTGAGCGCATAAACTCCCCTAGGGCCTCTGCACAGACCCCCCAGTAGGCTGGAAAAGCAGAGTGATAATAGATCAGACTTGCATTAAGAATTTTGCCAGCTGAAGGGCATATGAATGCTCTACCGTCATGCCATTGTATTTACTGACTTATTAATCCATTATTTAAGTGTTCCATAATTTAAAAACTTCCTTGCTTCGTAAGTGGTAAGACTTTCCAGTTAGACAATCATCGTCATCCCAACACCCACTATGTTCCTAATTAGCTCTGTAATTAAATTACCAATTAAAGAGAACTGTAAAAAAAAAAAAACCTCCTCATTGGATAAAGTAGAATGTCCTTAATTATGATGTTGTATCCTCGGTGAACAGAAGTAGAAATATATATACACACACACTCACACACAGGAAATTAAATATATATATGTACCCATCTATAAATGTCATCTTTTCATAGACTTTTCCATACCAGAGTTTCACACTCACACTACAGCCAAAGTGGTGACTCTCCTTGGTTTTTTTTTAAGAGGGTGAGTGGGAGAAAAAAGGGACAAAGCAAGACAACTTTATTGGTTTAAACTTGCCTTGAGAAAAGAATGATACTGATCAATTTTATAGGGCTTGATTCAAAAGGAAATTGTTCAAACTCCTTCCAAATGAGAGCAATATGAGAATAATAATAATAGTGCCTAAGATGTAATGACATCACCAAAAGGGCTAACTTGGGCTACCTACTAACCCTGGAAGCAGGTAAGATGGTCTATGGGATGCAGTGATTCGGAAGAATCCCACACTGTCCCTTAGTGGGTCTGAGGATTAGATCCCATAAAGTTTCATGCAGCGCCCATGTTTTCCTAACACAAAACATCTATGAATAGGGATGAAAGAACCCCCCTACTTTTTCTTTATTTGCATTTTACAAAATTTACTATTTTCTCCCTGAGGGTGCAGAATCACTAGTGTGCTAATTAAATTCACAACTACGTACACTGAATCAGGAAATAGCGAAAGGAAAAAACAACTACTTCTTGTAGCTGAGTTGCTGGGGTTGCCCGAGGCCTAATAATGAAGTCATACACTGTCCTACTGTTGAAGCATTCCAAATTCTGAGTATGCCGAGTGAATCACTTCGTAATTATTGGAGGATTTTAATTCAGCCACCCCAAATATCCACTTTTTACCTCCTTCCCAATGCCCCTTCTGTCATTCTATACACCTGTGCATTTTGGTGCATTAATTTTTTAAATCTTGAATCTGGATTTTGTATACTTCAATCAAGGAGAAAGGAATGTAGCACAAACATTCCAAAGGAAATTCTAGTAGGGTGATGAAATTTAGTGTGGAAATACTTATCTCAAAGGGGACATGAGTTTGGGGGAGCTCTTATTAAGCAGCAATTCTCCATGCACAAAAAGCGAACTCTCGTCACTGCTACTGTAAGGACAGTAAGAGCCACGTTTATAAATGTCTTTTGGATATCTGTGTGGTTATAATTTTGAATAAATAGTAAAAATGGCATTCTAGACTCTTTGGGGCACTTACCATTGTACCGTTGTTACATAATAGATCACAAACTATAAATCATTTTCCTTTCTTCCTACCAAGAAAAGAAAATTCCAGGTATGTCTTGGCATTATCCGGGTTAAAAAAATTCCTGAGCTATTTGGAAACAGGGCTATTCTCCTGAGCTACACCTCTTGAGCTATTCTCCTGAGCTACAAAGCACAAAAGGGGATAGAGATGAACAATGTGTCCATATTTTGTAGTTGAAGCCCAGACTGACAATTTTAGTGACCAGCACTTTCTTCCTCTCAGTTCTTAAAAATGAAGGAGAAGTGCGGCTTCTATTTTCTCACTGAGGAACCTTAAACCATCAGCAGATTCCATAAACAGTCACAGAAAATGTTAGGCTGTCAGGCAAAACTCAAAGATAAAAGCAGATCCAAGGTCTGACCCTCCAAACCTAGTCATCTTGACTCTGAAAAACTTATTACTATCGCTCAGACAATAGCGTGCTGAAATTTCTGTAGAAAGTTGGCCTCTCGTCTCATAGGAGAGATGCTACATCTCCCCATAGCATGTGACGGTCTGCTTTTGGCTGGGAAAGCTGTCCCCTACATCACACAGCTCTGCAGCGGGACCTGTCTCTACTAAAACACGCTGGCTTCCCACATGAGCTGCCATATGTCTTACCCTTCATAGGAAGTTGGGTGTGAATCCATTTTTATTTTAGCAAGGACTCTGATTCTGTTCATCATTAATCTTCTCCCTTTGTCTCATCCCTCATCTCTTGCCAAATGACTTTTCAAGTACTCGCTGGACTTATTTTAAAGGACAAAGTGTTCCTATACTCCCTCTGTTATGAGATGCCATAAGAAATGGAGAAAATGGCTGGAGCACTTTTTTTGTTTAATGGAGGATTTGTGAATCGGCTTTCGTATTTGAGTAAATGACTCTTGCTGAAGAGAACCTGTTAAAGAAACTTAGTGAAAATTATTCTGGTAATCTCAAAGTGAACTCTAGTGCAGTAATTTCAAAACTTTAGTATCCTCACCAAATCTAGAAATTTTTTTGAAAATGTGGAATCCTAGCCGGACATAGTAGCGCAGTCCTGTGATCCCAGTACTTGGGAGGCTGAGACAAGAGAATCACAGATTCGAGGACAGCCTCAGCAAGTAGTGAGACTCTCATCAACCTAGCGAGACCCTGTTTCCAAATAAATAAAATCAGACTTGGGTATAGCTCAAAGGTAGAATGTTTCTGGCTTCAAATCCCTGAACCACATGCACACACACACACACACACACACACACACACACACACACATACACACACACAATGTGGAATGCTGGGCCCCATCCACATTCAATCTGGTAATTCTGGTAGCCCAGTAATCTATATTTTTGAAAACACATCAAGTAAATTTCGATGTAGGTGGACCCTAGACTATACCATGAAATACACCAACCCAGCAAATGTTTATCCACATCAAAAAGATAATTTTCAGCCTTGACTTGGGACAATCCTGGCTTTAGGATATTGGAATGTTAAGAGGTCAGGACCAAAGGACATGGGTTGAGATCTGGGGATGTCAAAGGTTACCTGCCCACTTTTTATCTGGGTCTAATGAATAACTTAAGTGTCTTCTTTTTCATGTGTTCCAAACTCACCCATTAACAAAATAAAGAACAGCCTGTTGGAATGCTTTCTCTTTCCTGGGTCCCTTAGGAGCACGAGGCCAGTGTTCTCCCAAGAGCTGGCTTTGCTCTTTGTAGCTGACTGTTTTCTTCTTCCAATCAGCTGTCAGTACTCAGTCTGTCCAGGGCTGTCTCTCTGCTCTGAGTCACATTTCCAATCAGTACCATAACTGATCCGGACTTTGAAAATCAAGACGGGTAAGCACGAAGTGTAACCTGGATGCGATTTTTTTGTTTTTCAATAACTGGAACTCTTGATATTTAGTTTTGCTTAAAGACCTAAGACATGAATCCACTATTTCTGTCCCATTCCATTCACATGCGGAGAATTCACATAACCCAGCTTTCATTTTTTTTATCGTATAAATAATTAATTCTACATTTAAAACCACAGTAAGATGTTTTATTTCTTAATCAGCTAATTTGTCTGGGAAACAAAGATGCCTTTTATTCACATTTTCTTTGAGTCGTGTCACCATAGTAAAAGTTCCCCACAAGATTTGGCCACTAGTTTTTGAGGCTGCCAATTAGTTTCCAGAGTCGCTATTTTACAAAAATGCTTTTCACTTTTAAAAAATGTAATTGAATGTCTGTTCATCACAGAGTTTCTTGTGTTCAAGCCCAGGGTGTTAAACATTTTTTAGGTTGACTTGGGTCAGCTTTGAAAATTTTCAGACAGTGAAACTTGAGAAGGGACCGTACACTACAGCGTGTTCCTCACATCCTGTTAAATATTAAGTGGACGTTTAAAACAAAGTTGTTATACCTCTCGACTGACTTAAAGCACGCCATGTAGTTTACAAGACTTTTAATTAAATGCAAGGATTGTATGGGATGCCCATGTATTTTCATAATCATTCACTTTGGCCCACAGTTGCCCTTTAATTTTCAGACTAATTAAAGTAACACATTGAACTGCAAAGGGTGGGTGGCTGAGTTGCTGCATAGATGCTAACACTGATGAAAGCGGAATGGTGAATTTGTCTTTTTTAAAGGAAGGAGAAAGAGTGCGAGAAGAAAGAATTCGCCTGAGTGGACCTGACTCCATTCCATTCATGGATTCCTATTTGTTCCACTTCTGGATCAAGTTTTTAATTTAACAAGACTTCATTCTGGGGGGGGGGGGGGGGTTCGACCCCATCTGTTTGGGGCCAGAGTGTGCCCCACCTGGTGGTGCAATTGATTTTTGAATTAACTGGGCTTTATTTCAGTACAATAGAGCGATTGTTTGGTTGCTTTTAAGCACTGGGATTCTTGGAATCTGATGGGCAAAAAAAAATAAATCAGACTGCACTGTGCAGCTCTCTGGGCTGCTAATTGCGTCTGACCCATTATCCTCCACAGTCCTGGTTCAAACTTTGACACGGCTGACTTGGAGTTGGAAACGTAAATGGAAGGGCTGCTTTTGCAGGTCATCGTGCTGTAGAAAGTCCATTCCTGGAACACTTTCCAAGACCTGGAAAAGAGAAGAAACAGATATGAGCAATTATCCCAGAACTGTGCAGCTGCTGGCATTTGGGGCTGGCAGACACAGCCTGTTGGCCCCTGTTCCCTCGGCACCACCCAGGGAGGGGAAGGGGGGAGGGCTCAGGTTGCCCCAGAGAGCAGAGGCAGAGGTGTCAAAGGACTGTGTATTCATGGCATCCAGGGAAAGAGCAGGGAAGAGGGATGAAGGGATACTCCGCCCCTCCACTCACGCTCACCTGTATAAAGCAGGTTGCAGGGACATCCGGCTAGCAGCTCTTTCCTGCCTGACCATCACCACGCAAAAAGCCTCTTTGAAAAGAACACAAGTTCTATAAAGATCTTCTCTTTCATTACAAAGAAAAGTCCGCACACTCCTTGGAGGCTCATCCAAAAGAAATCTAGTGTGCTGCTCCTCCCAGCCCATCTCCTGGAGCTCCACTCCCCTCTAACCTCAGCTCTCCCTCGGGGGCCTCTGTTCTAAGTTTACTTAATGGGTGACTTTGCAAACAGAGCCAAGGACAGTGCTTCTAAGGATGGAGTTGGTCCTGAGAGGAAAGCAGGGAGAAGTCCAGCAAGTGCCAAGAGGGGAAAGGATGAGTTCCAATTCGAAGGGGATTCTGGGGGCTCAGGCAAATTGCAGCTGGGGGAAGGGATCTGGATCCGAGCTTCAACCCTTCAAGCTGGAGGGAAAACTGGGTTTGGAAAGGCAGAGCATGCTGGCCCCCCGGGACTGCAGATAGAGTCACCTATACAGGAGCCAGCCTCAGCCCAATCTACAGTGGCTCCCAAGGTGTCAGTCTAGAGAGGGGCTTCATTATTGGTGATTAGGCAGAACGAATCCCAGCTTGGCCACTGATCAGCTCCATGACCACAGCCAAGTTGTAGAACACTTCTGCCTCATTTTTAAGGCCCTCAAATAAGGCCATCCTTAATAGTAGTATAAAAATATCATTGTCAAAGGAAATTCCACCCTACAACCTAATGTGTTGTAAGAATTTGGCAAAAAACATGCAATATGACTGTTAGAATGGAGGTCAGGCCATCTCCTTGTTTGCTGAAGAAAGCTCAGGGATTCCCAGAAAGGACCATCATCTGAGCTTCAGGCAACTGTATCAAAGCAGCATGCAGGTGGGGAAGACCCAGCCTCTGCTGGGCTGAGCTCAAGGCTTTTCAGAGGCTACCATATGGCAGAGGAGACAGAGGCACCTGTAAGAAACCAAAGGCATTGATGTTCCATTGATGTACTCAGAGCACCACTGACCTTCTGTAGGTCCAGCCTTGCAGAATTCTCCTCTCTTCCCTTCCAAGACCTCTGTCTACACTCTATGCCAAGGAACCAACACCTTGGCATCCTCCAGGTCAGCTGCAGCAGGCTCCCTGCCTACCACCACCCTGACACGATCCCAAATTTCCAAAGTTCCACCTCATCTTGCTGTATGTTTGTGTGATGATTAATTTTATGCATTGTTTTAACTGAGCTAATGGATGCTCAGATAGCTGGTCAACCATTGATTCTGGGTGTATTTGTGAAGGTGTATCTAAAAGGGATCAGCTACAAACTTGTAGACTTAGTGAAGTGAAAATCGTCTCACCAAGCTGCGTGGGCATCTCCAATCCACTGAGGGCCTGACTACATCAAAGAGGTAGAGAGAGGGCCAGTTTATTCTCTCTGCTTAGGCTGGGACATCCATCTCCTCCTACTTTCCAATATCAGAGTTCCTGGTCCTCTGGCCTTTGGACTCAGACTCATACTTACATATCAGCCCTGAGTTCTCAGGCCTTGGGCCTGGACTGGAACTTACACTGTTACAGGCTCCCCTGGTTCTCAGCCTTCATATCTAGATCAGAGTGTGTCACCAACTTCCCTGGTTCTCCAGCTTGCAGACACTAGCTTCTCAGCCTTCATAATTGCATGAGCCCATCCTTCATGACAAAGCTCTTTCTCTACATCTATATGTATATCCTATTGTTTCTGTTTCTCTTGAGAATCCTGACTAATACAGCTGGATTTGGCCTTGGTTTATTTTCTCAGTGGGAAATCATAAGATGAAGCTTTTGTGAGAGTTTAATTATAGCTCCCATGTGTAGTTTTAAAACGTAAGGCACCAAGTTTGACAGTGCTACATCAGTCAGCTCACCCATGTCCTCAGCTTGGAGATTGAGAAACGGGCTATGTTTAGGCCCAGGTCTACAATGCACCTGGATCCCTATATTTGCCAGTAAATAGAAGCACATGGAGTTATTAATTAGCATTTATGAGTTAATTAGCATTCATAAGCAATGTCAACACAAGATGATGAACTAAGCTAGATTATTTGGGAAGGGGAGATGAAGGAGAAAACATCTCTCTTCACTTGGATTCACATAAATGCTATTTCCCTAGAACGTACCCCCACCTAGGAGTCAGAAGAAATAAACACAAGGGCAAGATAGTAAATTCCCTAAATATGAGGGTGAGCTCTCTGGAGTTTATAGTTTCCATTACTAATCTACTTCATATTGAATGAATTTCAGACTCAGTTTAAAAAAAAAAACATCCAGTAGAAGTATAATCATCCAGGGTAGCCATGTGTGATTCTTTTTCATGAAATTTTCAAGTTGAAAGGAAATTTAGAGATCTGTACTATCCCCTATGCTTTAGGTAAGGAACCCCACATCCTAACGTTTATAACAGAGGTGGGTCTACAAACTTCACATCTTAACCTCTTTCTATGAATCAAAATCGATGAAACTGACATATCAGATTTGGAGCTAAAAACTCCATCTTGAGTCCCATGTCAGTCTATGACAACATTTAAATTTCTCCACCAAGAAGGCATTCTCTGGTGTCTTTGGAGAACTAAATATCAGTTACTTCCCCTTTCGGCCAATCTTTTAGCCTACCTCAACAAGAGTCTGTCAGTCAATGTCTGTACTTTGGTCTCTTCTGGGCAGAGCAACCAGGTGAATCACTGTGGGAATCACTGGGCTTCTATTGGAAGCAAGACAGAAGCTATACTGGGCTTAGCGAATCCAACTTACAGGACAGGGATGTAGAAAGGCCCTGGGTTCGATCTCCTAGGACCCAAAGTAATATTTTCTGAAAAATCCAGCTTAGTAGGGACTTAAAGGTGCTTGAGGGAGGAGAAGAAAGGAGAGAAGTAACTGAATGAAGTGGGAGACAGAGGTGGGATTAGAAAATGAGGAGCCTGTAGAGGACCACCAAAATGATCTCTAACATTTGAATTAAATTTAACAGTGATTTTAATAGGTTAAAACTGCACCTTTAAAACATTGCCCACAATCTAGTCCAGGTGTTTTACTCACAAAAATCTACTCACAAAAGGACGGCCCCACCTTTCATTACTGTCTTATGTGATATTTGCTATAATGGCCTTTTTTTTAATTTTTGGTGGGCAGGTAGGGGAGACTGGGGATTGAACCCAGGGGCATTCTACCTCTGAGATATACCCCCAGCCCTATTTTATTTTTTATTTTGAAACAGGGTCTTGCTAGGTTGCTAAGAATCTCACTACTTGCTGAGTCTGTCCTTAAGCCCGTGATCCTTCTGTCTCAGCCTCCCAAGTGCTGGGTTAGAGGTGTGCACCATTGAGCCCAGCTATAATAACCTTTTACCTAATTTCTAAAGAATACTGTTTATTGCTAATTTGGCTCTAATTTCTGTAACATTGAAATTGAGCTGAGGAGTCACAAAGGAGGCAAACACCAACCAGGTTATTAAAAGTGGCTTTAACCAGTCTAAAACAGACACCTTCAGGTGGGTCTGCCGGCTGTGGGGGAAGGGACCGATGAGCCACCCAGTCAGCAGAGTCAGCCAGTAGTCCTGGTCGGTTGCCAGAGTCACATGGCAGAGTTGAAGTAGCGATGTTTTAAAAGGGGAGGGAGGAGTGGGGGAGGGGCTAGCAGTGTACGAATGCCAATTATCTCACGACATCCGGAGTCTCATGATGCCTGGAGTCTGTCTCACAGTGTTTAGAGTCTCACAGCATCTCCGCTCTGGTTTCCAGGGTTCTGCCTCCTGTCCCCGCTGTAGGGTCCTGTGGGTAAAAGAAGAGACCCAACCTATCAATTTCTAAGTTGGTTTTAAGAAGCAAAGCATCACTCCAAGTGCCTGTGTGTGGTATATAGGTTGACACCTTGGACTATATTGGAACAAAATTCAGCAAGTCTATGTGGGCTAGATGGAAAATGAGGGCAGACCAAGGGTTAAGCCAGGGTAGAAATTATTCAGTTCTTAGTGGTCATGGTCATGATTTCCTATTTGGAACAGCAGACTCAAATGGGATATCCTTCTGACATCATAATTTCTCAGTAATACTACATTTTTACAAACAAGCATGGCTTCCAGCCTAGTAGACTGGTTGTAGTTCTCAAACTCATTGTTGATTTTTCTAATCCACAACTGTGTATTCTATATTGTTATTAGTGAAAGAAAAAAAAAACAACCTAAGAGGCCAAAGGTGGTCTCTACACCATATTTATCTATATAAAACATTGGCTTCTACCTGAATTTAATGTTGACTTTGAAAGTGGCCAGCAACTTGCTGCTAAAGTAGTTTACACATCTCCTAACACATGGTGGTCTTTACTGACCCTTTTTTCCTCTTTGTTCATCTGTTTATTGATGGTTACCATATTGTCTCATCATGAGAGTCCATTGCTTTCTTAAAGCTTCTTTCAAATCCTGAAATCTTGAGTTTGTGCTAGGATTATGTGGTGGTCTTGTGTGGATTCTGTCTCCAGAATTATTACCAGTGAGCTTAACTGACTCAGCAAAGTGGCGCAGGCCTTTCCAAGCACTGTCACTGTGCAAGAATTTGTGGATGGCTATCTCAAAAAGCCAGTATTCCCCTAGAGCTCTGGGCCCGTCATTAATTACCAATTTCCCTTGCTGTACATTTGGACACTGCTGTTTTAAATAATTTGGAGGAAATGGGTAATTTTCAGAAATATGTCTATATAACAGTTGAATAGGCATCAAGAACTCTGATGGTAAAGGTCCTACAAATTGTAGAAACTTCAGGGCTGGCTCTTCTGCAGCCAGCTTTGCTTAGTATCTGCCAGAGCTGAGATTTGTGGTTTGCATAAACACATCATCCCTCCATACTTCCAATATGGCTTTTGTAAGTGACATTTATAGTGACTACAGACACTTAAGAGGCAGCTACGTGCAGGAGGCCAGAGGCTGGAGGCCACATGAGAACAATATTCCCCATTGAATCTTGCCAATGGTTTCACATCATTCACAAGGTGAAAATCTATGCTTTGTAGCATGGGACGTAGAAAGCTTCATTATCTGACCCTGACATTATCTCTGACCTGTCTTTATCTCTGACCTTGTCCTCCACACTCTAGCAATATCCATCTGTGCTAGTGTGTGTGTGTGTATGTGTGTGTGTTTTACTGAGTATTGAACCCAAAGGCATTCTACCTTTGAGCTATACCCCAGCCCGATTTTTTTTATTTCTTATTAAAAACAGGGTCTCACTAAGTTGTAGAGAGCCTCACTGAGTATCTGAGGCTGGCTGCGAACCTGCAATCCTCCTGTCTCAGCCTCCCAAGTACTGGGATTCCAAGCATGTGCCACCACACCCTGCTCACCCATGCTTTTTCACTCCACACCTTTGCTTTGCCTGAAGTAGTCCTATACCATACCCTGATCTTTTTATTAGCTACAAGGCTAAGTAAGGTCAGGCATCAATTCCTCCTGGAAGTCTTATTTTCCCTCCCTCCTCTGCAGACATACAAAGCTTCACTCCTCTATGTCTTCTTTATTTCCACATTTATCACAGTGCTCAGAATAGTTTGGTTAAGTATCTTTTTCCTCCACTAGAATGAGTTTCTCTTTTTTTATTGGTTGGTTTGGTTGTTTGGTACTGGAGGTTGAACCCAGAAGCATGCTACCTTGGAGCTACACTCGCCAGACTTATTTTATTTTATTTTAATTTTTTGAAACAGGATCTCACTAAGTTGCTGAGGGATCTCACAAAGTTGCCATAGCTGCCCTCTAACCTGCAATCCTCCTGTCTCAACTTCACAAATATTCGGATTACAGGCCTGCACTACCACACCCGACTTCAGACTTAGTTTCTGAAGGGCAAGGATAATATTTTATTTCTCTTGGTCATTTTCATATTTCCTGTAAAATGGACAAGGCCTAACACACAGTAGATGCTAAAATAATATTCAATGGATGAATTGTCTTTAAACAATATGAAAAGGCTATGGAAAGATGGTAAATGCATCCAATAGCCTAACTTGGTATACTAGAAATGGAAGCACTAAATTTGGGCCAAATGGTCAGGTAGTCTGAAAGGTGAAGAGGCTGGACCACTATAAGTAGCAAACCCTGCAAAGACAGGTCCACTAGAGCTGGAACAAACTAAATATGCAGCTGGTCTCATGACTGCAAATGAACAGCTGGGCTTACTGGTACCCACCTGTAATCTAGTACTTGGGAAGCTGAGTGAGACAGGAGGATTATAAATTTAAGGACAGTGTCAGCAACTTAGCTGAGGCTCTTGACAACATAGCAAGACCCTGTTTTCAAAAAATAAAAAAAATAATAGGGCTGATGAGTGTGGTGGTGCACACTTGTAATCCCAGTACTTGGGAGGCTGAGCCTCATCTCCTTAGTAACGAATGCCCCTGGATTCCATCCCCACTGCCGCAATAAAATAAAAAATTAAGACTGAAGGTATAGCTTGGAGCTAGAATACCCCTGTTTCACAGTATCATTCCTCAGCAACACACACACACACACACTGCAACTGATACTGATACCAATATGCCCTCTTCTAATGGTCATTGCAGATTTCATTCCTTTAGACCAGTGTCTTCCAATCTGGGCAACTTGCCTGATGCTTCATCTTTTTTTTTTCCTTATGGTACTGGGGGTGGAACCCAGAGGCTTTCTACCTCCGGGCTATACTCCCAGACCTTTTTTATATTTTATTTGGAAACAGGGTCTCACTAAGTTGCTGAAAGCCTCACTAAGTAGCTGAGGCTGGCTTTGAACCCATGCGATCCTCCTGTCTCAGCCTCCCAAGTGCAGGGATTACAAGCGTGCGCTACCACGCCCGGCATGATGCTTCATCTTTGAGAAGTTAAGCCCCTTGGCCTATTCTGAGGCCATCATTGCTACATTTTTCCATTTACCATCAATATCCACAAAACCTAAAGATACCCAAGCAGCTCACATGCCCTCATCAGGTAAAAGTAATTCTTTCCTTTCTCTTAGTCAGGATCAAATACCACTGGTAAGATGGTGGTCCCTTGGCACATAGAATCTGAAGTGCCCTGCCAGTGCCATATCTTACAGTCCTCTGGGACTTTGTCATAAGCCCTGATGAGACCTTTCTCCCTTTGGTAGCCAAGATTTATAAGCCTGAAATACTAAAAATTATAGGAAAGGGAAATACAAATTCCCCAAGTGGGTTACTAGAAGAGACAATAAGCTGAGTCAAAGCTACTTTCATCCCTCGCTTCCAGAACCCATGTTCTATTGGAGCACAGCTCCTTGTGATGACTATTGATGGGGAGTATACATTGCATCCTTAGAGAATGTACCTGATTCTCTCAGAAGACATCTCCAAGGTGGTCCTCTGCTGTGCTTTCAATAGGCCATGCCATCACTCCAGCAGACCAGACTGTTATAGGTGGTGCCATCTGAGACTGGGCCAGGATCCTGTGACTATGCATCCACTGTTGCACCTCCCTCGCTATAGATGGGATGGGATGTGACATCTAAACCCTCAGATGGTGGCACAGGCTGAGGCTCTACAGACAGGAAAGGTAATCCCATCCTGAAATATGGCTTTTTCAAATTCAAAGTAAATTGTTGCTCCTTCTAGTAAAATAACTAACTCACCATACTCAAAGGATAATGCCATACTGGTCATTGTTCTCTGTTACTGACAGGTCAGAAATTTGGCTGCAGCAAAAGCCATGCTAGTTTGTTGAGTAGAAACCATGCTGCAGGCCCACATGTAACCTCCAACTCTGCCATCATGACTACTCATTTATGCATCCATGGTGCCAGCATGACTAATGATAGAAGCTGGCTTATGGCAGCCTGCCTTGCCATTCCATTTTCTTGGCTTTTTGATGCCTCTTCTGTGTTGGATACTCTCTAGTGAAACAGTATCTTCACACTTCATACCTACCTTACAGGAGTACTTGTTTTTTAGACCTCCTTGTCTTCTTTTATCCAGGCTTCTGGCCATTTGACCAACCCATTAGCCATTGCCCATGAGTGCACTCTTTGTACACAAAGTGGAGGAGCAGATATACCTCATGAAACTATATCCATTGGGAAGATTTTCACTAGTTGGTGGCTTTCAGATCAGCCTTGAGTGGGACGCATCATAGTAGTGATCCATTTTTAGCTTGCACCACATATAAGGCTAACCTACTCAGGAACCAAGCTCCACCTTTCACATGTTCCATCAATTGGCCATGCCCACACTGAGCGAGAGGTGGGGTAATGGTGATAGGTGACAACCTCAGGGCCTGGAATTATCTGATCGTGCACTTACTTGTGCTCTCTGATCATGCTCTTGTCTGGTCCCAAATTCACTCTCTTCAACTCATACTGGATTGCTTCTGGGCTCACCCATCCATCTTACAACTATTGAGTCTGATAGAAACCAGCTCATGTTGGGCAGCTCTGGCCTCATAACTACTTGATGACTAATAGAGTCCCAACGCGCACCAGGAACTGCGTTTCAATATACATACACAGACTCTGCCCTCTGCGTCTTCCCACCGAATATAGTCATTTGGTAGGTTGTCCCCTTTATAACATTTCCACTCTGTCATGCCCATTTCCCTGAGCTTTTTCATCCCTCCTCATGCCAACTGTCATGGCAATTCATTTCCCCTTCATTTTATGTGGACTTTTACTTGCTTCAAGTTTCTGAGAGTCATCCCATCCCTATATTAGCAGGATCCCAGGATCCTTGCCAGGTATTAAATCCTGTATCAATTCCCATGTATAACTTTATATTCCAACAGCCTTGATCCAGTACTCTCAAAACGCAGTCCTTGAAGAGATGTCTAATATCCTGCCAGCACCTGTTGGCAACATCCTGCATTGCCTCCAAAGCACAGTGCCTTTTCTCCCCCAGCAGACCCAGCACCATCCCAGCCATGCGAGGCTGTAATCTAACCCCATTTATTAGTCTGACTGCCAAAAGAGGGAACACAGTGGCGGTTCTTGAAGTGGGAAAGACACATTTCTCTTGCAAGGCAGAGGTTTCTGTATTTTCAAGCAAGAGAAAAGTAATGCTAGCCTTTAACAGAGAGGAATGGTATACTTCTGCAGGCTCATAAAGTTTAGGGAAACTTGGAGACTCAAAATATTCAAGTGTATCAACTCAGATAGCACCATCTAGTACCTCAAGGTCCTGATCTTGCCCTATCAGAACCCAGCCTGGCATAGCACAGCTACCTAGATTGAGTAACCAACCTCTGCTGGAACTCTGTCAATCTTATGATTAAGTCCTGGTCCTGAGATCAGCCTTTTCTGCTCTGAGCTCAGAAGGTGGGGCTCACTTGATGTCTAACCAGTAAGACAGGATTTCTGGATTTTATATTAATTCATAACTCATTTCTCTCTTTTTCCAAAACATTGTTGCTCCTAGGAATAGCCATCCAATGCTAATGTTCTCATCATTACTATTTTTCATATTTTTCAAGTGTCTAATACATTCACCCTCTAGTACATTTTCTTCCCTCATGGACCATTCCACTGCTACTTTATGCCAGCACCTATCTCTGTGCCAACTTCACCCCCAAAGATGAGGTTCTTATAACTAGTGGCTAGCTAATGATCCAGCTCCAGGATATCCTATCTGCATGATCTTTTTTAGGTCACTTCTACTACCAATTGTTTAGGTTAGTTTCCCTCAGAAACAAACTCTGAATCAGAGAATAAAGTCTAGGAAGTATATTAGTGCATGTTCCTATGAACAACCATTTGTAGAAAGGAAAACAATGCAAAGAAAACAGGACTGGACCAAAAGAGAAGTGGGGCTATGATGCAGTCAGCCTCAGTCAACCTCACAGGGAGCTCTAAACTTCACAGGTTTGAACTTAGGAGTTGTCCCAAGTTGAGGTGCGGTAGACAGATCTTTGTACCCCTGCATCACCAGAAAGAGGGGTGTGAAATTGAATGAAGAGACTCACTTAAGCAGAAGACAATTAGCAGAGAGAGCTGACAGTTGAGGGCTACCAGCCAGCAACACTCCCAGCTGTCAGAGGAGTAAGTCTTCAATCCTGAAGTGGAATCTGGGTGGTACAGAGTAGAGACTACCACAGAGGCCCTGCTCTAGCTCCTGTTAACTGTATAATCTTGGGCAAATTGGTCATATTCTCTGGGCCTGAGTTTCCTTACTATAAAATGGAAATGACAAAAAAAATGCCTACCTCATAGGGTTGTCATGGAGATTAAATGGAATAGCACAATGCACCTTAATAAAGAGCCTGATACGTAATAAGCACTGTAGCTTCTTTTAGCCATAAGAAGCTTAGGTTTTTTTATGGGAATCTAAGACTAAATTATAGGGTACAACAGAAAGAGTTGTTAAATTGTGGACATTAAGAGCTTAGAAGCAGTGAAAATCAAGGAAGCAAAGAAGTTTCAAAGAGGAGATGGTCGATGAACACATGGCACTTAGAAAGGGATGACAGAAGGAGATGATATTAACAAAAGCAAAGGCCCAAGAAAGAAACATGGCATTTGCAGGGTGATGGGAATGCCGGCCTGGCTGATACAGAGCTTCTTGCCCAGAAGTAGAGTTGGAGGCGAGTGGATTATGGAAGCTTAAAAATCCAGGCAGAACGGCAGCTCTGGAGACCCCCAACAGTCCATGGTTCAGTAGAGCTCAGAAGTGGTTGGAGGAGCATCCTGAGGAATGGAAATTCGACAGAAAAGGAAAATGAAGCCAGGATCAAGGAGAAGAGGACACAGAGCAGAGAGACATGTGAGAAGAGAGAAGGCTGAAAACAAATTGGGAATTAAAAGCTAAACCAAGGAGTACAGAAGTGCAGGGAAAATAGAATTTTGGGGGAGCACCGGGGGTTGAACCCAGGGGCATCTAGCTCTGACCTATACCCTCAGCCCTGTTTTACTTTTATTTGGAAACATGATCTTGCCGAGTTGCTGTGGCTGTCCTCAAACTTGCAATCCTCCTGTCTTAGCCTCCCAAGTACTGGGATTACAGGCGTGCACTACCACAGCTGGCTGTAACTAGAACTTTACAAAATGACAGTCTTTTCATTTCAGGAACTCCAACTCAAAAATTTACAGTATTCAGCTGTGTTTCTTCCTTGGGAAGCAATACAAATACACTTATTAAGAAGCCAATGTTTTGCTCTATTACAAATAGTTTTGAATTAATATTCCTTCCCAAAGTGCCTATTTTTCCAACAGGTGCAATATTAGACCATCTGCCCAACAAAAGAATCTAAATGTCACTAACTCCATAAAAAATATAATTGGCTGCTTAGGACTCTTGTTTATTGTGATGATACTTAATAATTTGTACTTATGTAGCATGTAGGGGCATAAAATCAGTTAGAAATGTTAACTTCTAACTGACACAATCAGTCCTTAGAAAGACAGGAAGCATGACACTCCCTTTTCAACAGATCCATTCATTCAACAAACATTTATTGGGTTTCTACATGCTAGGCATTGTAATGGTGCAGAAATTTGGCTACAAGGAGTTTGATTCATGCTGTTGGAAGCTACTCTCCAAGCTAAGATGAGAGCCTCCTAAGACTTAGCAGAGACCATGACTTTTCCTTTCTGCGGTCCTTGGATCCGGCACTGCATTTGGAAAAGAAGAACTGTTCCATAATTTTTTTTTAATTAAATCGTCCCTTTATTAGAAAATGTAAACCTAGAAAAACTCTTGAATTCTAATCCATGGCTGGCTGCTGGGCCTTACTTCCCGGGGAAATCCCTAATCGAACTTCATGTCTGTTCTTTTAGATGATAAAACATTCGCTCATCCTCTGAACACTGAGAATTATGCAATTTCCAGAGCCTTTTGCATTGACTAGGGATGAGGCTGAGGCTGAGGCTGGGCCCCACACTAAGATCTGCTTTTTTTTCCTTAAAGACTTGGCTTCTGTGAAGATTTTTATATTGAACGGAAAAATAGAATTCTGGAGTTAGAAATCTCTCCAAGTCAATATCCTCTTGTTAGTCTGGGTTGGGTGTGGGAAAGTTCCATTTGGCAGTTCTAAGGTCCTGACTACTATCAAATGGCCAACACAAAGTAGAAATAAATTGGATACTGGGCTTCTCTCTGACTCAGTCTCAAGATCTGTCTTGGGTGGGTGAGACCACACTCCAGTGAGACTCTTCGCAGGTGTCTGATAATTTAACTCCCTCTTGCAGAGTCCAAAACAAACTCCTATGTGCCATAGCAAAGTCCCAAAGAGGAGAAAGAGACAGTCACAACTTTGCGTCCGGATCTTACACCTTCTCTCCCTCCCACGCCCAGTGACAACGCCATTAAAAAGCTGGGTTGCTGGTATGTGGACGGTATCCTTTGCTCTCAGAAGTAAGGCCAGGGAGGCCCTGGCTCTGATCATAAATGCACCTTCTCTGTAAGCCTCAGGACTGAAGTGGCAACAAAAAGCCCAGATACTCAGGCCTGGAGCGATCCCTCTAGGGACAGTAACAACAGATAAATAGACAGTCCATTTTCACAAATGCCAAAAATTAGGCCCCAGACACTTGTTAAGCCACAGTACATCCTAAATTAATTGTACCAGTCATAATTTCTCTTTATTTTCTGCTCCCTAACACTGTTCAATGAATGACTGTAGGAACACCTGCTCTCTAACGAGCTTCAAATAAATGGCCTGTGAACCCTGCATCTGAAGAGACCCCAGAAGCTGAAAGAAGAAGACTTGCCTTCCCTCTTTGAAAAATCATGTCTGCTATCCCTTGGCTGAATTTAACAGTGGGCGGGGGGGAGAGTTTTTTTCTTCTGCTTTTCCAGGGCAGAAGGTGGCACAGCCTATCTAGGGCTGAGCCCACAGTTGTAGAAGAGAGTTAATATTTCCAGGGCCCCGTGTGGGATACCTTTCCCAGAATTCATGTTCTCCATGGGAAACTGAAATAGCGCGTGAGAGTTACCCTAAGTAGATTTAAATAATTAAATTCAAAAATTCTCAAACCACTTGCTGTTTCAAATTTATTTCTTTAATAACAACTCAGCCTCAGCAACAGACTGGATTAAGATTTCATTTATTGGAAATTTAAGGTATATCCAGCTCTGGGTGTTGTTTTTAAGTATTTAAGGGGAAATTTGTGCTTGGTGAAAATGAAGAGACTGCAGCATTATAAATTCATTTCCTCTATTAGAAGCAGGGCCACGCCTGCCTGCAAGCTGCAGCTGTTGGGAGGCCTTCCCACAGGCCAGGAGGAGGGCGAGCTGGAGCAGGCGACCCTTTGTTTCCCTGGTGGGGGCGACTTGGCCGGCCCCACGCCCTCCACAAGAGCTATTTCCTCAGTGGCGCCAGGCAGTTGGGCAGGATCATCTGGGGTGGTTTTCATGTGGCAAAGTAAAGCATCCTCTGGGATTCCAGGAGGACTTCTAAGGATCCATTTTCAAACCATGCCTAGTCCCATGCCCCAAAGTGGAGAGGGCACCCTGGCCTGAGCCGAGTTCTCTGACCTCTGAAATCACCCGCCCTGACACTTGCAGCGAAGCAGAGAGCCATTTGGAAAGCAGGTGTTAGATGGCAGGTAACGGGCTCAGGGCAATTACTATTCATGCTAACAATTTTACAAACAAGTGAGTTTCTTATACATTCATCGCCACCCCCAGGCATTCATATTCTTTTTAAGTACAGAAACCTTAATTAGATTTTGACCACAGACCCGGATTTGACTTACCCTGACAGGGTTTCCATTAGTGTAATCTGTGGGGGAATTCACTGTTTTAACATCTGTGTGCCTGAGGCCTATCTCACATTTACTGCAAAACTCTGAAAAGCCTCCCTTGTAAGGCTGTACGTTTCCTCATGCTCCCAATTTCACAGAAGTCATTTCAGCACCAAACGGTAATTAGCAAAGGGATGGGCCTCAGCTGACATGAATGCAATTTATTGTTTTCCACGAGGCCCTGAACCGAGCAAACAAAGAACACAGTCTAGCTGTCTGGCATTTTATTAACTTGTATTGTGCAGTGCACCTTACTGAAGGGAGATCTTCAAGAGAAACCCAGCCGTTTGTGTGTGGCAACACGCAGGCTTTGGAAGAATATTAATTTCAGTTCAATTAGGCAAGTTTTGTGGGACCTCAGCCTGCAACAGAGGACAGCCACTTTTATAATTATCTTCCATATTAACTTTATCATCACCAGACTTTTGCATAAATGCAACCTTTCATCTTTAAAATGCCAACACTTCTTCAATTTTGGCAACCGTACAGCACTGCTAATTATTTGCTCATTATGTGTGGTTAACTGATGAATCATTAATAAATGAATGAATGGCTAATATATTTTTATGGTAATTGGAGATATAACTGATTGCAGACTTCCTTAGCTTCTCAAAACGGCACTGAGTGAGCAGTGGCTGCCTAATTGTTTACAGATGATATTTACGCCCATACCCAGCATTTCCCACAGTTGCGGTTTATCGCTGGCAAATTCTCATCAGCCCAGGGTGGTGGCTCGTCAGGGACCAGCCTGGGCAGAGGGGAGTGGGCGGCAGCATGACCACGCTTCCTTTATGGTGTTTCTGTCAACTCATTTGTTTCAGCTCAACTGACACATAAGCACGGATGGGCCTCGTGGCCATTTGCTAGTGACTCGAAGACTGCTCATGGAATCTGCCGGCCTAGGCTCCAGCAGGGTCACGGCTGTGACACTGCTGTGGTTACCCCTGGTCCAAGACACAGAAAGACCCGGATGCTGACACCGGAACCCTCACACCCTGCAACTGCCTCTTGTCCTGTTTGGCACGCCCAAAAGAACACTGGCCAATGGCCACCCAGCCTGGTCTCTGTAAGGGAGGCGCTTAAAAAGACTCTTGGCAAAGTTGGCCTGGAAACCTGCAGTTCCCCTGGAAGCCTGCAGTTCCCTGTGCCCCACTGACAAAAGCCCAGAAAGGAAAACCAACCAGAGACCCTTCCACTCCACGCCATTCTCTGAGTCACCATTTCATGGCTGGCTAATGGATTTGGAGATGAACTACTAGATTACAAAAATCATATCTATCATGCTACAAATCAGTCAGCACCCATAAGTTAAAAACAGAGAGTCTGCATTTGTTGACAATTCCAGGGAAAATGAAAGAACACTGGCCAAATAAGGCTTGTTTCACTTCAGAGAAACAGACAGAAGATCAAGTTAAAAATGCAAAGGAGATTACCAATTCTTAATTATAATTATTTAACCAGGTGGGTAGTTTCTCCTAATGAACATTTCCATGAAAACAGAATAACTAATGACAGTCTTAAAGAAGCCTTTGTCTTTCCATGTACTAATGATCACATTTATAAATATGCAGCAAGGCCCCCGTGTACATTGCTAATGATAAGTAATTAAGCACCAGGCGTGGGAAGCCAGTGAAAAGGGTCATGTTAATGCAAGAGAGGAAATTAAAAATGCAATAAAATAAGTTGCCTAGAAAAGATTAAATAAACTTCTGGCTTCTCCTTCTAGAAGGGAAAGAATGGTTTCCCATACTCACCATGAAGCCCTATCAGACCATTCAACAGCTGGTTATAAAGTCAGACAGTATAAGAGATCCACATGTTCTCTGCCCCGTCCTTGTTTTATCCTATAGGGTTGCCCACCCTATAGGCAGGAACCAGGGTGTGGTTCAAAGAAGAGGGTACCTTGGGTCTCTGAAAGAGAAGATGGGCCGTCATAGAAATAGAAGCAGTCTGCCATCAGAAATGGATACCTGTGTCGGATGTAGTGGCGCACACTTATAATCCCTGTGCTTGGGAGGCAGAGACAGGAGGATCGCGCAGGTTCAAAGCCAGCCATGCTGGCTTAAGAGACCCTGTTTCATATATATATATATATATATATATATATATATATATATATATATATACACACACACACACATATATATCTTGGAGTGTAGCCCAGAAGTAGAGGGGTTTCCAGGAACCCCAGTACCACCAAAAAAAAGAAAGAAGAAAGAAAGGAAGGAAGGAAGGAAGGAAGGAAGACCTGCCATTGGGAAATTAAAAGATCTTTGGTTGTTACTGCTAATGTACCAGCTATTTACAAAAGTGTGTTGACCAACCTGGTTTCTTTCTCAGCTCTAGATGAAAAAGAAGGGTAGATGCCTTTTCTGGTAGCGCAGAACAAGCTCTGTCCCCCTTCACACTGGGCTTCCACCAGACTGTAAGCTCCTGGAAGGGAGACCAGACTCGTTATGTCCCTCACACCTAGCCCTGCCCAGATGTAGGAGTGCTTAATAAATGCAGGTTGAATAAATGAATGCATGTTTGAAATGGATCATCTCTAAGCCAAGTAAAAGCTTATCAGAGAGCTCTTTGATATCACTTTCAATCCAAAGAGCCTGCCACCCAGGCACCCAGGCCCACTCAAGACACCAGGCAACCAGGCAAGGTGGCACACACCTGTAACCCCTGTACTTGGGAGACTGAGTCAAGAGGATCACAGATTCAAGACCATCCAGAGGTAGGCCACCCCTAGCTTCAATCCCCAGTAACTAACACACACACACACACACACACACACACACACACACACACACACACTCAGTATTTCTTTAAAGCAATTACTGAGAAAAGCATAGTGTATGTCTTCAACATATCACCTCCAAATGGACCAGAAATTGAGGCTTTAAAAAAAAAAAAAAAAAAAAAAAAAACTTCTGTTTAGGGATTGAATAGGAATCCCAGCATTTCCTCGAAGCATTAAAGTCACACAAAATGAATAAGTGGCCTTCTTAGCAAAAGAAAAGAGATTTATATTTGGATCTCCATGGCTCTTAAATAGGGGCAATTTGGATTCTTTTTTAAAGTGTCTTCTCGAAGCTCTCAAGCCACAGAAGATTTTTTTCCTTCAAACATTTCAAACTCGTTGATGGCAAGCCTCTCAAGACGGCCACATCTCCTAACGCTAGTGTGTGGTTAATCCCTCAGTGAGGGAAATCTAATTTTCTGAGGTTGCCGTCTAGGGTTAACAAGACGGCAACCTTGATCTGCAAGAAAGAGCAACAAATGAAAATCTAAACCTTGGATGGAGATTTGGGGTCGTTTTTCTTTTTAAATCCCCCCTCCTCTTCCTTTTCCTTCCTCCCCTCCTCTTTTCCTCTTCTCTTTTTCTTTCTCTCTAACAAGTTTTAAGAACCAAGTCCTAAAGCAGAAAATCCAGGCTTTGGCTGTTTCTGCCTCGTTTTAAGCCTCCTGATGCATTCAAATGAATCATTTCCTTTTACATAAAATCTTCAGCAGGGCCACACTTCTTTTGTTATCTGAGTACTGTCAGCGCCAAGCCTGCTCCCCTCTCCTAAAGGCAATTGAGTACCTGACTTTGGGGCGTGGTGCGCTAGGGCCTGACTTTGCCTTACAAATGAGGCGGTGGGTGGAGGCAGCGGGGGCACCTCTGTCTGGCCGGCTCCCCTGCTCCCGGGGCGGGGCCCCCGCCCCCATGGGCCGCCGCCTCTCCAGCCCCAGCCGGGTCGCTCCGGGCCCAGGGGTTCCCGGGATCCCAGAAACCTGAGCGCCGCTCCCTTGCTCGCTGTCTTTAATTGACAATTAAAACAAACTCCCCCCTCCAACCCCCGTTCTCAACAGAATCAACCGAGTGAAATTTCGCAACTGCGAGTTTCACAATGCAATAATTCCCTTGAAGCAAAACCAACAGCCTCCCCGAGGGGTTCACTCCCTCCGCACCTCGCCATTTGTTGTTGAACTTCCCCCTCAAGTTTCTGTTCCCACACACTCCTGTATTTTCGAGTCAGTCATGGAAACCGTTTAATTATGTTCCTGGGGTCCCGCGGCCTCGCCGCCCCGGTGCTGAGTCAGCACCCACCTCGCTCGGAGGCCCGGGGAGGCGAACTCGCAGAGTTCATTAGCGGAGCAGCGAGGCTCCCGGGACCCGGCCCCGAGGTGGCTGTTTATGGCTTCTGCCCACCCGCCTGCTGGTTCTGTTTCGAACTGTCAGCCTCCGAAGTCAAAGGACCTGAAATAAAGCCTCCGTGGCCGCCTGTGACTCTGGTGGTAGGGTCGCCGATGGAACAAAAATCCTGGACGCCTAGTGGAGTGTGAATTTCAGATAAGCCGCACGTTCCGTTTTGCACAGAAGCATGTCCCAAATATGGCATGGCATATATTTATGCAGAAAAGTATTTGCTGTTTATCTTAAAGTCAAATGGAACTCGGGGGCCTCTGTTTTATCTGGTGATGGCTGCTAAGCAGAGAAAGAAGAGGTTGGGTTTGTGGTTTTATAGCTTAACTACCAAATCAGTGAATAGATCAGAGGGCCTCCGCTGCTCCTCCTGAGTGAGACTTTTTTTTTTTTTTTTTTTTTTTATGGTAGGAAAAGAGAATGTGGACCTTGGCCAATCCAGCAGTCAATCCTGGTTCCTTCCCAGTCTCTCCTGAGTAAAGGCTTCAGGGACCTTGTCCTGAAAGGTTCCCTTCCCACAGCCAACCCTCCCAAATCGTCCTTGTTCACAGATGTTAAAGCAAAAGTCAAACCAAGGTAACTATTTTTAGAGGGCAATAGATTAAACTGCAGCTGGGTCTTCAAGGGCTAGGGCTAGAAGTGGCTACATTCTCATCTGCAGTTTGCAGCCCCTAAAATGTAAGAAGGGAAAAACAAGGGTTAGAAAAACTCCCAAGTTTTGAATTACTCTTATCTTCCATTTAGAAAAAAAAGTCTATAGCTTTGGGAATACTATACGTATCTGTTACCAACAACTCTGCAAACCACCTCTGCAAGCTTGTCAGTTAAACCAAATGTTAAATGGAAAATATTTGGCGGGATTTAAAATTAGACCCGCACACATTACTTACAGATGTTTCCATGCAAAACACATGGAACCGAACCACACCAAGTCATAAACCCCACAATGGTGTATTTTTTATACCCCAAGTTAATTTTTATTATATAAGTAGCCATATGAAGAAGGTATTGCATACTGCTTAAATTAAATACGGAGGAATGAAATCAGCAGTATCCCTTTACAGCATATGGCCCAGCAAATCAAATTACAAAGCTTTCCACATCTCATTAACTGCAATGAGTACAGTGGGTTTTCTAATAAGTCACATCTTTTTCATGTGAGTGGTGAGCAGTGACTTATTGTAAGAATTCACAGGATGACCCCTGTGCTGAAATTAAGAACTAATCTAAAATGGGCAGGGTCGTCTGGTCAAGGCTGATCATAACATTTCCTCATTATTGTTTTAGTTGGCATTGAAACATATGTTTTGCTGGTACCCCAGCTGAAAAATGCCTTTGATAATTTCACTGACAGCGAATAACCCACACACTGTTATTTAATGAGTTCGGGCAGGATTAGCTGACAATAAAGAATATAGTATAATTTTTTTTATTAGAATGAATTTATTTTTTACCTGGAAAAAAAATTCACATGACAATGTCAAACTGACTTGCCCCTTGAGAGGGTCTTCTAGTGACTCACAGGTTAACAGGCAGGAGGTGCCCTAAGCTCAGAGCTGGCTGAGACAGTTCTTTGGGGCTGCAAATGGTAAAAGGCAAATACCAGCTGGAACCACACTCAGATGTCTGGTTCCTCCTTTGCACAACAAGAAAAAAAATACTTCTACAATTGCTCATCATGTGGCCTTTGGTTGAGATGAATTACCAATTTACAACCTCTTGTGTTTGGAGAGAAGCAAACTGTGCTCTTTAGAAGCGAGAATCAGGAACCTAAAATCATTCGAGCCTTCTTGTTTATAAGGCCAGAGTGAGGCCAAAAATCCATTTCCCTCTGTGCTCTAAGCCCTTTCAATGACGAGCTTCTCACCATCTGCACTAATAAATATGGACTGGTGTGTGTATAACCATACACCAAGGGGAAGGGAGGAGAGAAAGGCTTTTAAATTGTTGCAAATTGCTCTCCTGCTGAGATAACAGCAGTTCGCACGTGAGCCTCAGTTGTTGCACATTAAGAATGGGCATTTGGCTTCTTTTCACACAGCTGTGAGAGAAGGGGTATGGTTCAGAATTACTAGAGAGAAAAGGAGTCCGTTGTTCTTAGGGAGACAGCTTTCTCACAGTATCTCGCTCAAAAGCTCTTGCTTTACAGCTCCAGCCCTGGAGACTGGAGACACAGTAAGCAAACCAGCCTCAGGAGCTGGGTGCAAACAGACCACTGAAGCCCTGAGATGGGGTCCTAAGCCCACCAAGGCTCAGCAGAGACCAAAGGGATCAGAGGTGGGGCAATGCCAGAAGCTCGAGTAGCCAAGTGTGTTAAGAGTGCAGTTCTCAAGGTTAAAGTGAGTTTCCTCAGAGAACCTGGAGACTTAAGACTGGCCCTCAGCCAGACTCAAGGGAAGACCTATCTTGGAAAGTTGCAAAAAGCAGGCTGAGAAGGTCATGTAGCATAGCAGAGGCCAACAGAAAGTGGAGCATAGGAAAAGTGAGTCCAGCCTGGAGGATAGTCAAGCTCTCAGGGGAAAGAGTCGAAGGAGACACAGGAAGCTCCTCCCAGACAGAAAGAAGCGACTCCCTGTTCTCAGCATAATGTAAGGTGCCACTATACATACCTCAAGAGACTGTCCACTGAAACAGGGAACAACAGAAGCCACAGTGAGAGTGGAGTGCCCAGGACCTCCGAGAGGGCATGTCAGGAGATGCTGGGCGGCATGAGAAGAGGTACCTACAGACACCAACCTGCCCCAAGACAGGAAAGTAGAACCCAAGATACCCACCTCCCCTCTCAAGCGAGCAAAGGGACTCTGAGAGTGAGGAGGAGACAGAAGTGTGGACATCAAGGCAGGAGATGGAGGAAGAGGACAGAAACCAGGCAAGGCAGGGGCATCAGGTTTGAAAGAGAAAGGCCAGAAAATCTCCTAAGCAGGGGAGATGCTTTAAAAAGATGCGTAAAAAGCACCTAAGGCTGAGCCTGTCAGAGGAAAAGGCTTGTTGAGTGTGCCAAGTCTTCAAGAACACCCAAGGCAGAATATTTAGGGGTCAGGGGGATTAAATACATGGCCAATCCCTGGTGAGAAAGAATCGCTCATTACCAACCAGGCAAGTTGCACAGGAATGCTTTAGGTCTTCAAAACAAAACCCCTATTAAAGCCCTTATCACCTGATTTCACCCTTCAGTTGTAAATGAACCTGCCAAACCTTCAGTTACACAGACTCTGCTTACTTAACTGGAACCTAGACAAGGACCATCCCTGAATATTGCTAGGTAACAATAACAAACTAATGCATGTGCAACTTTATAGTTTGCAAAGTGCTGTCATAACTTTTCTCATGTGCCCTTCATTACCAGGCTGTGGAGAAAGCAACTTGGCCGTAGCTAGGAAGTAAAAGGAGCCAGATCTCAGACCCAAGTCTGCAGATCCAAGTCTGATGTAATTTTTTATGACAGCAAGTATCTTTTAAATGCAAGTGAACACTCTAAAATGCTTGGGCAGTTTGAGGAGATGCCCATGTTGTCCTCTAGAGGGAATGTGTTCTGGGTGTGAGGTGAAGTCCTTTAGAAGAGGCCGTCCCTCTCCAACCTGCTTTGTCCTGTCTCTGTCTCCATGGTGTCTGTTATGGGCTTTCTGCCTTCATTCCTCCCTGACAGGTACAGAAAGAAGGGTTCAGCCAAGACAGCATTCCCAAGAAAAATGGCTTCTAGGGTCTTTTTTTGGCAAAAGAAGAAAATAGGGAGGTGGGGACGGGAAATAATGTACTAACTCAAATTAGATGAATGCCAGAGCCAGACGGCAAAAGTACAGGTTCTGAAGAGAGGCAAGAGGATGAAGAATTTATCTCTAAGAATTTGATTCTCAGGATATTTATTTTAACGTGGGGGAGCCAGCAGCCTACTATCTCTACTGTCCGACCCCTGTTCTTGGGTCAATATTTCCTACTGGTCGACGACTATGCCTGGGTCAGTATTCTCTATTGCGTGGATGCTGGGTTTGTTTTTCCAGAGGTATTTATACAGTCACAGGTCAATCAATATCCTCGTGCTACCACCACCAGAACACAATAAAGACCAATACAAAACACATACATTACAGATAGGTTAATCAGTACCCTCGTGCCATCACCATCTGATCTTCTCCCCAAACCTTGTTGACTCTGGGCGAAGGACAGTCAGCTGAGTCAGAGACACTAATCTAGAGGAAAGCCTTAATAGCTCCCCACAGATGAACATAGTTTTTTTGTTCTTGTTGTTGTTGTACTAGGGATTGAACCCAAGATCATTCTACCTCCTAGTTACATCCCCAGCCCTATTTTATTTTTATTTGGAAACAGTGTCTTGCTTAAATTGCTGAGAGGCTATCCTCAAACCTGTGATCCTCCTGTCTCAGCCTCCCATGCACTGGGATTACAGGTGTGCACCACCACACCTGGCTCCAACATGGTTTTTCAATGAAGGGAGAACTCTCACTGAAAAGAACTGGAGCTACTGAGCAGATGTGCATGTGTCTTCCTCCCTCGCACCCCCCCCACCCACATCTCTCCCTTTTTACAATCTCCATTATTAATTATGTTCAGAACATACTTACTACCTAGAAGGAAGCAGGAAACTCTCCCTTCTCCTGCCTTCTTGCCCCCTACCAACCCTAGCAGGTGAGGGGACCAAACTTAAAGAGGATTCTTGTTGAAGAAATAAAGACTTCAGAGGAATGTTAAAGGCTGGTTCTGTGGAGACTAGGAATATAGCTCAGTGGTAGAGTGTGTTTAACATGTGTGAGGTTCTGGGTTCAATCCCTTTCAAAGGGAAATTTTGGTTGTACGAGTAAATCATAAAAATTCTACTTCCACATAGGGGGCTTTGGAGGCCTTGTCCTTTACCACAGTTTTCTGAACCTGATTTTAGTTCCTTCCCACCCATTTACCCAAAGCAACCATGCATAATACTGAAGCCTACAGCACGTATATGCAAGTAATTGACATAAAACCTGGGTTGCATGTTGATGAATAAGAAAAAGGTTTCAAGCCAGAAAAACATGCCTCCTGTCTTTGCCTCCTCCTCTGAAGCTCCTCTTGTTGACGCTAGGGAGACTTGGCGGTTCTGTATCCCCAAACCTGCAAACTCGCCAAAGCTCCTAACACGATATCACTGAAATATTGGAAACTTCAACAATTGTTTACAAGTAAAGATTCATGAGTCTTAAGGGTTGGAAAACACGCTCAAACCACAGAATTTGTCAGGTTTCAAATATTTCTCTAGCTGGTGACAACTTTCTGAGCTTCAGATCTTTTCAACTTTAAAACGAGAGTTCTGGGCCTTCATTCTGTTAGTCTAGATGCCCCAGACTTGATGAAAGTCAACAACTGGCTGTACTAAAACCCTTAAGTTCAGAAGGCCACACGCACGTTTTCACTCCATTGTGCTGTGTGCGTGCCTACCAACATGAGCCTGCTTGCCTGCCTCCACTCTGCTTCTGAAATGTGCATCAATTTGAGAAGGAGCAATGTGTGTCTTCCTTACCCTTAAATACTTGCAAGAGTATCGGCTACTGAATTGTGTCTCCTTCCTTGCAAATGCTCCCTCTCATCCGTGTCTGTACCCACCCACCACTAACCACCACCCCTCCCCTTGATGCTTTGCACATTGGAGATACCTAATAAATGCTTTTGAATAACTGAATGAATAAAGGACTTCTCGGTTTTGGTTATCTCAAGAAGCACTGCTCATCGACTGAACTCTCTACCTGCCGGGTAAGGTTAACCCTCCCAGATGTGGCCCTAGCTCTACTGTAAAACAGCTGGGTCACTTGACAATTGCGTAACCTTATGTGTTCCCAGTTCCTTGTCTATAAAGTGGAGATCAATACCTACTTCGTAGGGTAGCTGTCAAGATTAAATTAAAGAATACATAAAAAGCACTAGGAAGTAGGATGTGGTGGTGCACTCCTGTAATCCCAGTACTTGAGAGGCTGCGACAGGAGGATCACAGGTTCTAGGAAGGCCAGCCTCAGCAAGACTGTTTCAAAATAAACAATCAAGTAGGGCTGGATAGCACTGTGTTCAATCTTCAGTACTCCCCCCCCACACACACACACACAGCACTGAATACAGTACCTAGTAAATACACAGCAAAATGCTCAGTTTGTTTCTTGTTTTTCAGCACTGGGGTTGGAACCCAGGGGTACTCTACTACTGAGAAAAAAAAAGAACTCAGAGTGAGAACAGATGTGTGGCATCGTGGTTGCAGGAAAACCTTTTCCCACCAATACCAAAAATTCTTGGGTGGTTCAAAGGCACTGTTCAAAATAACCATGATGTCGTGCCCGGACAATTTAGGTGCCATTGATATACCATTGGAATATTTTCAATTTCCACAGTGAGGGTCACACTTGAGGGCAAGGGATTAAGAACGGGGACTTTCAAAGAGTGTCTATTTTGCAGAATACAAATGCTGTGCTGTCCACCGGCTCCCATTACAAACCCCATGCTCCTAGTAGGTGGGAACACACCTGTGCCCCAGGACCACGCCCTGTGCCCTGCCGTGGCTGAGGACCACTCTTTCCTCCTTGCCAGTTCCTCCCCACACAGATTTTTCTCATCTCAGTCCAATCCAAGGAACCTCCAGAAACCTGGGGTAGCCATTCATTTCTTTGCTGCCTCCAAAGCTTCAGGGCCCAGCTGTCAAGATGCCAGCTGGCCCCTCCTGGAGCCTAGCCATGGCCAGCCTGCAGGTTGCCTAGCGTGTCCAAGAAGGCAGCAAACCAGGCCTCTGCGCTTCTCACCACCTGTGGCAGGAAGCAGGTGGTGCAGTTCACCTGCTGCGAGAGGAGGGCATCAGGACCCAGCGTGAGGAAGGTGCCAGGCTCTGTAGCTTCAGGAAAAGGCAGCTTAGGTCTCAGAGCAATTAAAGAGCAAGAATGGGATTGGCGCAGGGTATAAGCAGAGCTTTGTGACTCCTGTTTCATTTTCTATTTCACCACAATGGCCTTTCCCCACCACAGCCCAGAGCAGCAAGGTGACTTGAAGTCACTCCATTTAGCCACAGATTGATCTAAAAATCATTCATGATGAGCCGCCTCACCACTGTCCACCCACCTCAAGATGATGCGGCCACTGTCTCACAATTCTCTTTCAAGGGGCTAAATCTAAAGTCTCCTCATGAATGGGATTTACTTCATCTGTCTCGGTATGCACCGTGGTTTGTTATCACAGAGTCCTTCATCCCAGCATTTGCTTAAACTATCCATCCAGTTGGTTACACACATTGGTTTTTATATTATGAATCCCAGGTTATGTGCAGAAAGAAAATCACGCCAGAACCGGCCACGGTTCTATTGCAATCTGCACCTCAGCTCTTGTGCCTACTGCATTTCAAGACTTGTTGATATTTAATACACATTCGCCTCCACACGCAGCCCCTACACACGCATGCATGGGAACCAAAATGAGTCTCCGAAGGTACCTCTCAAGTGGATCAAATTTGCTCAAGATTCCTGACTCTTAAATAAAACACTGGTGTGCCTACTTCAATTATTTTATCTTATTTTGGTACTGGCAATTAAACCCCAGGCATTCAACCTTCACACCACACACCCCCACCCCACCCCACCCCTTTTTTTGAAACATGGTCTTGCTAAGTTGTAGAGGCGGGCTTCAAACCTGAGATCCTCCTGTCTCAGCTTCCCAAACACCGGGATTATAGACAAGTTCTGCTGCACCCAGATCTAAATAATTTTAGCAAAATACTAATCAGTGAGCCGGGCGTGGTGGTGCACGCTTGTAATTCCTGCGCTTGGGAGGCAGAGGCAGGAGGATCGAGGCCAGCCGCGCTGGTTTAAGAGACCCTGTTTCAAAAATACAGAAAATAGGTCTGGGAGTGTAGCCCAGAGGTAGAAGGGCTTCCAGGAACCCCAGTACCACCAAAAAAAAAAAAAAACCAAAAAAAAAAATACTAATCAGTGAGTGTTATTTCCCTGGAATAGCCAAACTGCAGCTTCGTAATTGCAACATGAACACACACACACACACTGTTTCCTGGCTGCCCACAGAAGTTAGTGAACTCGGTATTAGGCATGGTCCCAGAAAGGACAGAGAACAAGGACATTTTCCCTGGAGAAAGAACACGACAATCTCCACCTCCATTCTCTACTCATGTGATCATTGCCTGACCCTAGTGGGAAGAATCCATCCGTGTAACATACGATTTTAATTTGTTTTGAAGGGAATGACGTCCCTCTTTAACTTTGTCAGCTAACTATACCAAAACTGACATCAAAAATTCCTCGTGGCGAGGGAAGGATGGACGGACGCCTGGGCGCTGGAATGCGCCATGCTCGCGGCGCAGCTCCTCTGGAGTTCAAGACAGGCACAAACCTCTCAAAGCGGTCGGAGTCCAAGGTAAGCTGCTTCGCAAAACACTCAGCCAATAATAAAATGTTTTGAAAAGCACTTAAGCTTAATGGGTTGAGGTGTCAACTCGGTGGAAGCTTCTGTTACTATGGAGAGGGACTGTGCGAGAACAGAGCGGTGCCACGGTGGGAAAGGAGGAAAAGGAGCACACGGTGCCACAGGCAGCAAATGCGCGGCAGGGAGGCCTCCCCACTGGGCCCAGAACGATGGTGGAGAGCCTCCCTGGGAGCTCTGCCCACACAGAGATGGTCTCCAGATCCCTTGATGCCCTCAGGGTTGAATCCGGCTTCTTGATTTAGCACTCTCCTCAAGTCTACCACGGACCAGAGCTTCCAGAGCCAACCCCTACACTTCTCACCCTTCCCTCCCCTCCTTAGCCATCAGCTCAGACGCCGAGAACCAGACGCAGCCGTTCTAGAGTGCGTGGGCTGGTGAGCAGGGTGCACCTGCTCTATCACAGGTGCTCATGTGACATTCCCCAGACCCTCTGGTGTAGTGCAGGCCAGAGAGATGGCCTCAGGCCCAGCTCATTGTTGCAAGAAAAAATGATGTTAGCCCTCCATGTCTACTAAGTTGGTGGTCTTAGCTACAGTAATTTAGTCTTCTTCTACTGTCACTTCCTATCAAATAAAGCATTGCTTTAAAAAGGATTTCAGTCTGCAAACACTCTCCAGTTGCATCATTCCCTAGATGCTCATGTTCTAGTACCCAGAGCCATCTGGCAGCCATCCTGTTTCCTTGGGGCTGGGCACCAGGGGAGACAACTGGCTCGTCCTGACACCGTTGGACACATGCATCCCCGATGGCCTTCTGTGGGGCAAGACAGCGGGAGGGGCTGAGTCATCAGCCAGTTCAGCGCCTTCCTGACCCGCACTGTTGAGTCATCGGAATCACGGCTGTTGGCTCAGCAACAGTTTAATACCTTGAAATTTATCCTTCATCAGGAGTAGCCAGTCTTCTAGCCTGAGATTTATAATGCTCTTTAAAACTGCTAGCATATTTTTTTTAATGAAAGAACAAAACAGCATAATTACTTATCTACAAAAGAGACAGACCTCCGCTGACCCAGGTGGAGATGGTGAGGGCTAGGATTTGATTTTCTAATTACACATGGCTTTTGGATAGGAGTGGGTGAAAGGATACTTTATTCCTCTCCCTGTAGTCTATTGAGTGCTCTGTTGCAACTAATCTAACTCTAATTTTTTAGAAACTCTAACAAGAAACAGAACAAAAAAAAAAAAATGGCTTCCACTGGCCCTTTAAACCCTAAAAGAACTTCTGATTAAATATGACAACTGGGCCCTGAGGCCCAGCAGTGCCCTGCTGCCCAGAAGAGTGTGTGGTCTCTGAGAGCTGGGAGTCATGTACCAATGTGTCTGTAGTACCCGGATGGTTACCTGGCACCTTATGCTCACCTAATGAGCTTTTGTTGAATGAAGCAGTGAATGAATGAATGAATGAGACAGTCATATAGAGCAGCAGAGGGCCACATGTCATATGAGCAGAAGGTGCATCTGACAGCAAATGCCTTGAGCTGAGTCCCAACTCTTCTGACTAGAGGAATTTGGGTAGATACTTTCCCTCTCTGAGCTATTTCTCCACCTTAAATCGGAAATAACAAAAACATATATTCTGCAGTTTATTTTTCAGAGTAAGTAATTAAAATTAAGCCAGGTATGGTGGCATACACCTATAATCTCAGTACTTGGAAGGCTGAGACAGGAGGATCACAGGTTTAGTTTAAGGCTAGCACACAATAACTTAGCAAGACTCTGTCCCAAAACAAAAAATAAGAAGGTCTTGGGAATGTACCTCAGGGATGCAAAACCCCTGGGTTCAACTCCCCATACCACTAAGGAAAAAAAAAAAAAAAAAAAGAATAAGCCAGATGTGGTGGCACATGCCTGTAATCCCAGTACTTGGGAGGCTGAGACAGAATGATGGGTTTGAGAGGTAATCCCAGCAACTCAGTAAGACCCTCAACAAATTACAGAGACCCTATTTCCCGATTTTAAAAAAAGAGCTAGAGGTATAGCTCAGAGACAGACCACCTCTGGGTCCAATTTCCAATACAAAAAAATAAAACGAATGAGAAAGTACTTCATAAAGTACCAGTTGCTGACACTAGAAGCATGCCAGTTATTCTATAGCCCACTGTCTCACTTGCCCGTGGCCTGGTGCCCCTTAGTCCTACAGACTCTCCCCTGGTGTCTCCCATCTTTACTTGCTCTTCCTTCTCATCGTGGCTATCCTGTTTGAGGCACTCAGGACTTATCACCCATGCAGCTCTGGTCCCTTCCTGACAGGCTCCCTGCCTGGATGCTGGATCCTCAGCAGTCCCCTGCTGCCCATTAGCTTCACTTAGCACAGCACTCAACACAGGAGGACCCATGCTTGAGGTTCAACGCTCTCTTTGCAGTCTTCACATCCTTAATAACTTTGTGGTTGGAAGTGACATCCACGGAACAATGAACCATGCTCTGGGGGCCTAGGGCCCGGATCTCAGCCACCTCCTCTCCCGCCCCTGGTGTTCTGGGCCCTGCCCAGCCTCCCTCCTGACCCTTCCCACTTCCAGCTCCACTACCAGTGAAGGGGGACGGGGCGTAGATGTTAAGGACTGGGTAGGGAAAGCATACCTCACAGTGCCTAGGCAGTGCCTCTGTTCCCCAGACTGGCAATGCCACGGTGCTTTGGGTTGGTGATTTAGTGTGTGTGACCCTTGTGTCCACCCCCAACCAGTTACCTGGTGCCCTGTGACTCGGAAGTTGCAGTATCCTTGGGTGCTTGCCAAGATTCAGGGCTCCCGGCCTCTGGATGCCTGGCTCCACTTTCCTTCCCCGCCCCCCCCCGGGGGGGTATAGTCCATCAGTACAACAGCTTCTGAGGGGGAGTCCCATTATCAGTGGACCCCATGTGTCCCCAAGTCTCAGGGTAGAGCCCAAGGCCCCTGTGAGGGTCTGTGCTTTCCCCACAAACATCATAGTGTAAGCACCTGAGGCAGGTGACATTAACAAGCAAATAAAAACATGCCAGGGCAGATTGAAAGACTGCAGAATAAAATAAAAAGCTCTATATTTCAATACCTTTTTTCTTTTTGGTACTGGGCATTGAACCTAGGAGTATTCTACCTCCAACCTATAGTCCCAGTCCTATTTTTTTTAAATTTGAAACAGTCTCACTAAATTTCTGAGATTGGCCCCAAGGAGCTTCACCTCCTTCCAAGGCCTTCCCTGAGCACCCAGGAGACTGTAGCAGGGCCCTCATCCCTCTGTCCTATGACCACCAATGTCCCTTCTGGTGTTACCACCAGACTCATGACAACAGGGAATATGTACCTGGCATTTTTTTTTTTTTTTTTTTTTTTTTTTTTTTTTGGTGGTACTGGGGTTCCTGGAAGCCCTTCTACCTCCGGGCTACACTCCCAGACCTATTTTTATATTTTTATTTGGAAACAGGGTCTCCTAAGCCAGAGCACACAGCTGGCTTCGAACATGTGCGATCCTCCTGTCTCTGCCTCCCAAGCGCGGGATTACAAACATGTGCCACCACGCCCGGCTTGTCTGGTACTTTCTAAAGGAAACAAATCCCATGCTAAGCTGAACATTCTAGCTCTCCACCCACTCCCTTTAAATGCCTGCTTAAGTCAGTCACATGGACCACTTTCTCCCAACAGAGGAGTGTTTCTATACTCTCGAGACCTAAGGCACCATTTTAAACTTCTTGTAGAGACCTGCCACTGTCTGTCACGTTACTCCCTACAATCCCTTGGATTTCAACCTTGGTTTATCACTAAACCTCAGTTACAGAAACTGGAGGATGAAAACACTGGACTCACATTCCCAAGATAAAAACACTAAGAGAATAAACTATTTTCCCCTTCGGCTCCTTCATGAAGCTTCTAGCAATGCCATCCCAGTACGTGGAGATCCCCATCGCTACTTCCCTATTGGAGGTCAATGCTCCAGACAGGGGGATTCGGGGTCTTGGATCCAGCATCATTCAATCCTGACCCCTCATCTGGAGTTGAGGACACTGAGGTGTGGGAGGCCAAGAGCTGTCCCTGTCCCCTCCCCCAGGGCCTGTGTTCTTCCCACTGCCCCATACAGCCTCTTATGAACTGGGAGAAGTATTTCCAGCCTCTTGATTCACCCTTTTGCACGGTTTTCCTTAAAGATACAAGGTCACAGCCAGTTGTGGTTGCACACACCTTTAATCCCAGTACTTGGGAGGCTGAGACAAAAAGATCACGGGTTCAAGGCCAGCCTCAGCAACTTACCAAAGCCCTTAGCAGCCTAGCAAAACTCCATTTCAAAATAAAAAATGAAATATGGCTGAGGGTGTAGCTTAGAGGTAGAACACCCCTGGGTTCAATTTCCAGTACCCACACACACACACCAAAAAGTGGTACAAGGTCACCCTTGCTTTGAAGTTTTTATTTTTCAAGATCTCTAGATCACTATGTTGTCCCAGCAATTGTCTAGTAATTCAGAACCTACTGCCCACAGCAAACTCTTCCACGACTCTGGTATTCTCTGTTTTCACTTCTCCCTGGTGCTTTCCTCCCTGCAAATGTCCATCAGGTGGTTTGTTAACAATTAGGAAGGGGAAGGAACGAGGCCATCGCTGAGCCATCAGTGCCGAGATCAGGCCTTTACTTCATAGCTACAGTTACATCGCTAAGTGTTGGGGGAGACAGTGATAAAGAAACGATCCTTACTGACATGCAGTATCGACACCGTAGCCACACAAACCACATTCGATGCCCCTGTGAACCAGCTGCAGGCTTGCTTTGGGACGGGGGACATTGGAACTGCTGCTACCATCACTTCACGAACAGTCCTCTCCTACTCCAACACTATTCCAAGATCAGTTAATAAGCTGGTAGGTTTCTGTTCTGGGCTGAGGGCAAGATGCAAATCAGAGGTGTTCCAAATAGACTGGAAATGGGTAGTTTTATTGAACACCCTCCCAGTGACCTTGCTGACAGCCCTTAGGTTTCAGAAACGTCATTGCATATTCTGTTCAAGAATCGCAGGCATCCTAAATGTGGCCTGCCTCAGCCCTCCAGCCCCCCCCTCCCACACACACACACTGTCTCCATCCTCAAGACACATTCTAAACTTATAGAAATGCGGCCAGGAGAGAGTTAGACTATTTTGTGTGATGCAGTACAGCCTGTTCAACTTTTGCATAGCAATTCAGCAAACACAGTTTTAAGCATTCAATTCTACTTCTACAGCTTCTTAAAATTCCCTGCAATATAATTATACTGATGGGAATGCAGAAAGATAATTGCTTTTAGAGGAAAGTTTCTCCTTTGTTCCGTGTTCATCTGGCTTCCAGAAATGGAACAAGAGCCCTTGAACAGCAGAAATACGCATCCATGTGTCTCTAGTTATCATTTATTTACAAAGATAGACCTTGACAAATGTAATTTGTTCAATAAAATTAAAAGGATGCACGATAATTCACTTAGACAAAGAGACTTGAAAGGGGACGTCATCGGCAGCAGCGCCGTCCATCACTCCAAGTGATCAGCTGACTTTGAAGAAGTGGCAGGTGCTCCCCTTTTGGAATGCAGCATTGAAATAGTATTTAGAAGGGGGAAAGAAAGAAAGAGAGCTAGGAATTGGAGCAATTCTTTATTCAGGCAATAATTATACAAATTAGATCTATGAAAGCCAGAGAATGACTGTGCCTTGAACCCTGTCTGTGTGCAAAGAACAATGGGGAAATTAATAATTAAATCTATTACATATGCTCATAATTCAATACAAAAGATACCTCAGTAGTTCAAACACTCCTGTATTTTCATTTGAATAAGGCTTTCACACATTCTCCTCATTATATATGTATTATATTTTAAATTTAACAGCTTATTTTGTTGCCTTTATGTTTGAATTAATAAGGGCACACTTTAATGCACTAATGGGGAATTGCATTAGCCGGCTTTGCAGACATAACTTTGAAAAATCTCCGGTTTCCCAAGGGTGAAATCAATTTGCTCCATAACGTGTTGTCTCACAGACACATCTGGAATGTTGGAAGAATAGCTCCCCTCTACAAGCTTCTGATTTGGGCCTCCGTACTTGAAAGAGGATCCCGGGAGTAGAAACCTTTGCTAAATTGGACAGACCATTGAGATCCTCTTCAGGATTTGGCCATCTCTTAGCCAGCTAACATGATTTCCATGCTTGGCCCTTGTTATTTTTCCAGAGAGTAAAAATAATTTTCCTGTGAAACAGTAAGGATTTACTTTTAATCCAATAATTCATTATTTCTCTCTTTTCTCTCTCTTTCTCTCTTCCTCCTCCCTTTCTTTCCTTTTTCCCATTCTCTCTCTGCCTCCTGCTTTCTCCATATCCCTATTTTTTAAACTCCTCATACTACCTCTGAGCCATAAAGAGAGGAGAAGACAAAAAGAGAGATCAGAAAGAGAGAAGAGGGAGACGTGGGAGGGAGAGAGAGACAGAGAGAGTATCTTTTGATAAGTAAAGGTGGAGAGTCCCCACGGTTGCAGAGATGCTGAGGAACAGCACCAGAATTCCTGGTGCTCTAGGCCAGGGAGATCTTGTTTGCTAAAGACTGAAATCCCAGAGAGCAAAATGAGTTCACAAAGTAGGAGGCTCCATTTCCTAAAAACATGGCGACTCCACTGGAGGACTGAATGCAAAGGTTCTAACCAATGGAAAATATCCACCCCACTCAACCCTACCCCACCCCACCCCACCCCTTGCAACCCAGAGAAGACAAAGAATCAGGAGCTGTGAGAGAGAAGGAGAGGAAGCCTCACCAGCTGCTCCCGCCACGCAGGAGCCAGGCCATGCCAGCCTACCTGGGCCCCCGGGCACACGTGGACACGCTCACCGCTGCCGCCTCTGCGGTATGACAAGGAGGTTTGTGCCTTCGGAGGAGTGCCAAATCCAATGATGCTAATTGCATTGCAGATTTCTAGCATCATTAGCAATTCTTAAAATTACATTTGCCCCGCTCGAGTTCTCTATTTCCAGCCTGGTAGACGGAGGGGGCAGGTCTCTAATGGGGAGATGGGTTACAGGGAAATTCAATTGGACACGTTGGCTTCAGGTGTGCTGGTGGAGGCTGCCCTCAGGGATTCCCAGCCTCAGAAAAATGCTTGTTTGTCTTATTTTAAATGCTGATTGCCGGGAGAATAAACAAAACCCGCAGCTGAATGGGCCTTAAAGGAACTCTGGAAATTTTGGAAAGAAAAAAAAAAAAAAAGCCTTAAGGAGGAACAGTTGGAACTAGCCCTGTGGGTCCTGTGGTGACAAGCTCCATCCAGCTACCCCCAGCAATGGAGTAACTCATGTCTGAAATAGTTGGTATAGAAACAACCACTCTCCTTTTGTTTGTTTGTATTTGAAGCGAATGAAGAAAATCCAGACGAATTGGTGTTTTTGCTGTGTTTGTTTGTTTCCTTAAAGAGAACATATTTGCTCATTAGGAAAGCAAGACAGTCAGCTCCAGAAACAAAAGCCCCAAGTCTGTGTCCCCCCCCTGAGCTGCAGCAAGGACACTTTGCCCCTGCACTCCCCAGCCCTTCGGCTCGGTGCTGTTGGGGAGCTAACGTGGCATCCCAGGAGGAGAGCAGAGGTCATTATCAGCTCTGCCAGGGCTGCAGACCCTGACACCTGGACAGGGCTCTGTGGGAAGGGCTTCCATTGTGGGGTCATTGAGCGCCCACCAACACCACCCCTTCCTGGGTGGCCTCTACTCTGTAACTAGCAAGAAAGCAGGCTAGCTCCTGGGTATTTTTTCCAAGAATTTATCCCAGGTAATTAAATCGCTAAGCCTATATATAAATACAGACAGATACATACACACATACATACACACGCTTATAAATATGTATTATATATATATAGCCTGTGTAAAAGCATACTCATAGAGAGAATGTATAGCTTCTAATTGGCCCATCTTCTCAAAATAATTAAGCCAGTTTTAATGAAATACTGTTTAAGGTGGCTGGCAAGCAAAGAAGCCAGCCTTAGCAGAACATTAATAGACTGAGACGTGGGGGTGACTAGCTGCGGTCATACCATAGCACTGGTAAACGGCCTCAGCTCTCCACCAGGGGCCAAGGACCAGCGGGGCATGAGAACAGAGGGGCACCATGAGCCCTAGCATCTCCTGTGCCCTGGAGCAGATGGTCCTCGGAGCTGCTGTGGTGTTCACAGGCCTGAGCTGGAGGAAGGGTTTGTCCACCTTCAGAAAGGCTCCCAGCAGAAATGCAACCAAGTCCATCGAATAGCAATGTGTCTAACTAAGGAGCTGGTGGGACCTTTAGAGGAATCCCTTGTAGTATCCTCAGGTGACACTGGGAAGGGGGTAGAATGGCGATCAGAATGTCCTCTTTTGTTATTCTAGAGTCCATCTGCGGGGCAACTGGTCAACCCAATGACATCACTAGAACAGACACGTAGAGAGGATTAGTCAAAGGTATTAATACTTAATTTCTTAAACTCGGCCATTCTTTAACAGCATATAGATAATAATACTACGGAACAAAACCAGAAGTGTAGCTAGAACTCTTCTTTTGTTTCAGCAGCAGGAGGCACTTAAAGGCAAGGAATAGCTGGTTTGTAGTCAAAGGGAAGGTGTACTAGGTCTCCCACTGAGAAATCCTTACAAACTGTACTTTCACCAAATGCAATGAGAGGGACTTGCTGCCTTGTGCAGGGCCTTGCCAAGGAGGTGGTATGGCAGCACATGGTGTCTTAGAATGCTTCCCGGACAGAAGGGGCCTGTTTAGAGCCCCACTGTAGCAGTGGTGAAGCTGAACTTCCCAAGCATTCCACAGCTTACCCCAGGGCCGAATCCCTCCTCCAGGGAGGAGTCCTGGGAGAAGAGAATTGCCAACTGCCCTCTCTTTCTGTCTACAGTGGAGAGAAGCAATGGCTCAGGGAAAGTCTCTCCTAACCCCATCAAAGCTGGGGAAACCAGGCAACTTTGAATTTCTTCAAGATCAGCTTAGTGAAAGACCATAGTAGCGGCTTCAATTTGACAGTGACGCCCACCATTGACTGAGCCCTTTTTGTCAGGAGGTAACTTTATCCACATAATAGTTCTAAATCTTCATATGAGGTAGGTAGTGATATCCCCATCTTATGGAACAAGAAACTGAGGCTCCTGAAGTCGAGCACCTTGCCCACCGTGCAAAGCAGAGGCCGGACTCAGATGCGAAGGCCCAGCGTCCCTTCCGCTGCCTCCTCTGCCTTTCTGCTCTGCTAACCAACCCTTCATGCTCTGTCCAGGGTCTCTGGCTCACGCTGGAATTCGCGGCCATCCCAGGCCTGCACTCCCAGGGGAGAGTAGCACGCATGCGCCGGACACAGGCATTTTATCAGTCACAGATCAGCTTCTGGGGAAGAAGAAACAGTTCTCAACTCACTTTACCATCTTAGGCTTTGGCCAGGAAGAGAACACCTGAAGCCTGCTTTCATCTCAAAGAGGGAAGGAAAGGGCCCACGCTTTCGGAGGGGTGGCGAGGTGCCTGATTCTCCGGATTGTGTGGGAGGGGGCCCAGCCACCTAATCCCGCGCCCCCAAGGAGTCCAGGAAAAGGAAGGTCGGTGTGGTGGGAGACAGGGGCGCAGGGAACCGCCAGCCCAGCCGGACCAAATTGCTCTTTGCCTGGATGGGCTAGAAAAAAATTGTGCGGCATATAAATAGGGGTGCAGAGATGACTCTAAAGTGGGGCGAAGCAATCGGGGTCCCTGCGGGTCCTGAGGAGGAGACGTGACGTGGACGCACGTGGAGGGGTGCTGCTGGGTCCCTGCAGCCCCTTCCCCACCCCAGGCCAGGCAGGCATGATCCCCAGCACGTCTGCAGCCTCGTAAAAACATAAAGACTGGGAGGCATGCTTAGCACCCCAGCCCTCGTACCGATGCCACTCCAAGCTATGAGTCACTAATAATAATCAGCCCGGGGCAGCGACCGAGAGAGAGCAAACACGCATGGCCCTTGGGTGTTTAAAACGCTAACCCGGGGACTCCGCACACCAACCGGGGCACGATTCCCCTCGCGGCCAGGACAGCGCCAGGCCTTCTCCAGCGAGGACCGGCGCCTTGGGTACCAGGGCCAGGGCCCTGAGCTGGGTGGAAAGCCGCCCAAAGCCGCAGCGCTGGCGAGTCCTCCCGGTGCGGCCGCGCCTCGGCCTCCAGGACGTTCCTGTGGCGCCACCTAGTGTCCGAGGCGCAGACGACGCCCGGCGCGGGCAGCGAGGGCAGGCGGGCGGCCGGACCTCCAACAGGGCCGTCTTCTTGGGGCACTCCTCCCTGTGGACCAGTGGCACCCGTCCCTCCGCCGGGCAAGAGCCCCCTGGGCCTCTCTTCCTGCTGTCTCCAAAACATAAATAGAAAATTTGCCAGCATGAACGGAAGAGATGACGCTGCCTTTCTATGAGACGTCCATGAGGTGATGTCTGGGTTTTTTTTTTCCTAAATACAATGGCAAGTCAATTATTAATCCATCCAGAAAAAATATAAATGCTGTCATCGTACAAACACGAGTCCCCGAGCAGAACTGAGCCTCGGACCATCTGGAGATGCTGCAGCTGAGAAACTCTGAACTTGAACTTTAAGAGGGACAGAAAAGAATCCTTGTTTTTCATTATTATTTTGTAGTGGTTGCCTGAAGGCCTTCTGAGAAGATACCTTAGTAGGATGCAAAGAATAAGGATCTGAGAGCCAGGAGACTAGAGCTGGACTTTGTTCTTGGTTATCTCTGTGACCTTCACTGGGGAAGACAGTTTTTGCCTCTCATCTCAGTGATGTCCTGACGTCCAGGTTATTATTTCCATGTGACAGATGAGGAAATAGGGGTCCAAGGAGTTTGTGAGGACGGCAGCCACACCAGGCTCCATCCAACTCTAACAGGCCTGTTCTTCCTCTGACAAGTCTGTACTCTGGCTTGTACCTAGTGGTCACTGCATCCCTTCCAGACACAGCAAACTGTGATTGTAAGGTTTCACTGGTCCCTTAAAACCCAGTTTTAGTACTCACAAACCCCGTAGTGATAACAAAAGGGCCTTTAAAAAGGATTTATCCACCTATAAAAACCATTGGATTTTATTTTCGGCTATAGGCAAAAGAACACCAAAACAAATGTATTGGAACATCAAATCTCTTTTAAAATGTAGGATAACAGGGGAAGAGGAGAAAATCCCCGCACAAGGAGGACAGAGAGTGAGGACCGCAGAGTTGGTGGCTGCAACTGGGCTGCAGGGCACGGCTTATCTGGAGCCGCTGGCCTTGCCGGGGTTAGTTGCCTTTTGACAGTGTAGTCTTGATAAACACAAGCCAACAGTTTATCTGGTTACCAGTTCAGATCTGGGCAGAACTAGATGGAGTCCAGCGCATTTGCAATATCCTCTCTGAGGCAGTTTATCTCCCATCAAGGGCTATGCTGCCCAGTAACTGCCACCTCCGGAAACCGGAGGGACACTTTGCACAGGGCTGGGAAAGGGCCTCGCGAAGGTCACTCTGCTTTTGTCTGGAAAACTTGGGAAAGATGTTAGCAAAGAAAGCAAGTGACTACGCAGCTGGACCCCAAAGCCAGGGTCACCTACCTCAGAGGTCACTGTTTTGAGGTTGTTTGTTTCGTGGTACTGGAGACAGGGACATTCTACCACTGAGCTACACCCCAGCCCTTTGCATTTTTTAATTTTGAAGCAGGGTTGCACTAAGTTGCTGAAGCTGGACTCCAAGCTGAGATCCTCCTATCTCAGCCTTCCAAGTGCTGAAATTACAGGGGTGTGCCACTGCACCCAGCTGGAGGTCACATTTTTTCTTGTGGGCCCTTCCTCTACCTATTGGGACAAGCTAAAGAACTTGAAACATCCCCAACAAAGATAAGACTGAACTACAGCTCAGGAAGTCTCCAAATCTGCTGGGCCACAAGTTCACGTTACCCAAAGCAAGCTAAAACTTCCCTGCACCTACCTTTGGTTACCTCAAATCTAAAATCAGTGGTTTGAGCTAAATAATCCCTACAGTGACCTGGAGCTATTTTATGGACCTGAATCAAGCCAGAAGGACCCATTTATGGGGTGAAGCACCATCTTGAATTCTTCCTCAGGTCCTCTTCATCTCTACACACACACACACACACACACACACACACACACACACACACACACACCTCTCATTCCCTGGCTGCATCTTTCCTTCCACAGACTCCATCTTTCCTTCCACAGACTCCATCCCACTGTCAGCAACTGGTTCTGCCAGGCTGGCTAAGGAGTGCAATGCAGACCCTGACCTCATAAGGCAGCCCGACTGGGAGGACCACAGAACACTGCCCTTGGGTTCCTAAACTTGACCTTAATCTTTCATCTGTCACTAAAAAGCAAAACCAGGCTAGGGGTGCAGCACAGTGGTAAATTATACCCACATGCCTAGCACGCTTGAGGACCTGGGTTCCATCCCCAGCACCAGTGAAGCCACCTGTTGCTCATCCCTCTGCCTTCCCACTGCAGACTTTTCTGCTTTTATATGTTCTGATGGGTCAGGCGTGGTGGCGCACACTTGTAATCCCAGGGCTTGGGAGGCTGAGACAGGAGGATCGCACAGGTTCGAAGCCAGCCTCAGCTACTTAGTAAGGCTCTCAGCAACTTAGTAGGGCCCTATTTCCAAATAAAGCATTAAAAGGATCTAGGAGTATAGTCTGGAGGTAGAAAAGCCCCTGGGTTCCACCCCAACACCACAAAAAGTAAATAAATAAAAATGATCTGATGGAGCCAGGCCCAGGGGCACACAACTGTAATCCCAGTACTTGGAAGGCTGAAAAGGGGGGATTCCAAGTTCGAGGTCAGCCTCGGCAACTTAGTGAGACTCTGTTTCAAAATTTATAAAAATAAAGTTGGGCATGGTGGTGCAAACTTGTAATCCCAGCATTTGGGAGACAGAGACAGGAGGATCGCGTTTGCGGACAGTCTCAGCTACTTAGTGAGGCCATCTGCAACTTAGTGAGACCCCCCCCCCCGTTTCAAAATAAAGAATAAAATATAGGACAGGGCATGTAGATCGGAGGTTGAATGTCCCTGGGTTCCATCCCCAGACCCGCAAAAAGAAAAAATAAATAAATTTTAAAAATAACAATAATGTTTTGTTTTTGTGTATTTTTTTTTCTGTTTTGTTTTGTTGGAGGTTGAATCCGGGACATTCTACCTCCAAGCTATACTCCCAGACCTTTTTATTTTGAAACAGGGTCTCACTAAGTTGCTGAGTTCAGCCTCGAACCTAAGATCCTCCTGGTCTCAGCCTCCCTAGTACTGGGATTACAGGCATGTGCCAACAAAAAAAAAGTTTTTAAAAAGAGTTGGGGTGAGCCAGGCATGGTGGCATGTGCCTATAATTACAGTACGTGGGAGACTGAGATAGGAATATTGCAGATTTGAGGCCAGCTTTAGCAATTTAGCAAAACTCTCAGCAACTTAGCAAAATCCTGTTTCAAAATAAAAGGATTGAGGCCGGGCGTGGTGGCGCATGTTTGTAATCCCATCATTCGGGAGGAGGAGACTAGAGGACCTTAGTTTGTGGACAGCCTTAGCTACTTAGTGGGCCTTGCAACTTGGTGAGACCCTGTTTTAAAAATAAAGAATAAAAAATTAGGACTGGGGTTGTCACTCAGAGGTAGAATGCCCCTGGGTTCCATCCCCAGTGCCACAAAAATAAATAAATAAATAAATAAATAAATAAATATCAATAAATAAAAGGATTACGGTTATAGCTCGAAGGTAGAATGCTTCTAGTTTCAATCTCCAGTATTCCCCCCAAAAAATAGGGCTAGGGGTGTAGCTCAGAGGCAGAACCCCAATCACAGTATCATAAATAAATAAATAAATAAATAAATAAATAAATAAATAGTTCTGATGGGGAATAGTGCAAGTTTTCCCTAAACAAAACCATAAGATTACTGGGGGTCATATTATAAGCAACTATATTATTAGCAACTCTCGTCTCCCAAAGGCCTCCCTTAACCTTCTACCAAGGTGGATCAATTGCTCCAGTTAGCAAAGCAGTTCAGTCAACAGGACAGCAACCAAGCTGTATCTTCTATCACCCTGAAGCCCTGGCCTCACACCATAACACTCTCACTCTCTCTCTCTCTCTCTCTCTCTCTCTCTCTCTCTCTCTCTCTCTCTCTCTCTCTCCTCACCTGTATTCCATGGAAAGAACTGTCAAAAGGAAAGGAATGAAACACTGCTTTATCAAGAGACTTCTCTCCCTCTATGGACTCAAAATGAATTAGGAATCTCACCCCTTATTTTCACTTTGGGTAGATGGGGATTGTAGCTCAGTGGTAGAGTACTTGAATTACCATGAGTTCAGGCTCCAGTATCAGAGAGGGAGAGAAAGAGAGAGAGAGAGAGAGAGAGAGAGAGAGAGAGAGAGAGAGAGAGAGAGAGATCTCCTTTTCCTGAAAGAAGTCTTAGAGGGTGGTGGTATTCTTAGCAGTGGCAGTATCATAAGGTTTTTTCCAGAACGCCTTTGGTGCTAGCTTCACAGAAGGTATTCATTAGGTGCTAGAGAACTGAGCGGGTGCAGCTCTGGTGAATTCATACGGTGCACTGGATTACAAAACTCGGTGCCAGCAGAGCCTAGCACACCAGCCTCACACGCAGCAGCCCACCACTCCCCTCCCTGCCTAGCTGCAGACCAATGCGATGGGGGGGGGGGGTCGGAGCTGCACCTGCAGAAGCCCCCTCCTGACCACCCGGGCCAGTGCTTCAGGTTTCTGTCTTCCCGCTGGCCTGTGATTCATGGCCGATATTAGAAAGGAAATGGCACCCTTCAATTCTTTTTACCATCTCTCTTATCTTTACAGGGTTCTTATTAGGCAGTACCTGTGAACTTATTTATGTGGTGTTGCGCTATGAAGCAGTGTCGTCAACGTGCCGCTTTCCACAAGCACGGAATTCAATATAAATAAAATCCAAATAAATGCCACGTTGTCTCCTGGAGCAATCTTCTGTAATCATGACCGGGAGCACGGAGAGGCAGGGAACCCCTAAAGATAACTGGGTAACAGTTGGAGAGCTTCCTTCCCCTCCCCTCTTCTGAAGTCATTGCTCAGGGGAGGTCAGCTTGCTGCTGGGACATAAACTGTTAGAAGCCAGGTCCAAAGCTGGGCCAAAAAATCATGGGGGTAGTGGGGGGCTGCCGTGGCTCAAAGGTCATCGCCTTTCACTTCACATTTCTGTTGGCTCCTCTTTGCATGTTATAAAAGACACACAGATACATGTCTTTTATCTCTGTTTTCACACCGAAAACGAAGGGGCAGGAGGAAGTGGGGCAAGGGAGGAAACCAGCCCTGGAGTGCTCAAGGGCCAGGTGCGGGGAGCTTGTGTTTGTCTCCAGCCCTACACTCTGGGCCACTGGGGAAAGGGACCAGGAGTTGTCCTCTGTGTTCATATCTGAATAGCTGCTCATAGTTGGGAACTGCAATGCGTATAGTGGAGAGCCCTGCGAAGCCGCCACCTCTTTCTGGAAGCTCTTTCTTCTCCCCTGAAGGATGTTCCCCAGGCTCCCCTCTCCTCTATTGAGCTCTCTTCAGAGTTTTCCCACTCTCCATCCTCTCCCCACCTCTTCCACTTTCGAGATACGCTGTGTCAGTCAGCTCTTCATTACTATAACAAATACCTGAGACAATTCACATATAAGGAAAAATGGTTAGTATAACTCAGGGATTTTGAGGTTTCAGCCCATGATTGGTTGGCCCTGTTGCTTTTGGCCTGTCAGTGGCCCATCGTGGCAGGAGTGCATGGTGGAGCAAACTATTCAGAACACAGATGGAAAGTAAGAAAAAAAAAAAAGAGGGAGAGACCAGATTCCCATGATCCCCTTCAAGGGCATGCTCCCAATGACCTAAAGGCCTCCCACCCAGGGCCCACCCCTTAAAGTTTCTACCATCTCCTAGTAACACCAAGCTGGGACAAAACTTTTTTTTTAATTTTTTTGTAATACTGGGGATGGAACCCAGGAACATTCTACCTCTCGGCTATACCACCAGCCCTGTTTTTTATTCTTTATTTTAAAACAGTTGCAGAAGGCCTCACTAAGTAGCTGAGGCTGTCCACAAACCACGATCCTCCTGTCTCAGACTCCCAAATGCTGGGATTGCAAAGGTGCGCCACCCCGCCCGGCTTGGGACAAAACATTTAACACACAAATTTTTGGGGGGGACACTTCATATTCAAACTATAGTACTTACTTACACGTCTTTCCCAAGAATGCTTCCCCAATTCCCTACTGCCTGGTTCTCATCAGGTGGGGACCCTCCGAGCGGGTTCCACCAGCATCTGCCACCCAGCGCTGAAATACTCAGCTTCTTCAAGGTTTCCAGAGTTACCAGGAGGGCTTGAAAGGCAGAGTCTTGTTCATCTTTTTCTCTCTCACATCTCTTGGTTGAATTCTGAGCCCACAACAAATTCTCTATGTTTGAAGAAAAAGATGCCCTTTCTGGAAGAATGCAGATCCCTCCCTCCCACTCTCCCTGATGCACACTGTACACTTTTGGCCTCCAAGCAGGGCCATGCGGCTCCCATGTTCAAGTCAGAAAAGAGAGTCCTCCTTCCCAATCATGCAGCCCCGTGGGGAGGATTCAGGCTTGACCAGGAGTGAATGAGCTGGATTCTGGAACCTCCTCGCCCAGGCGACGGTACCTACTGCCCGTGACATCTGGCTCAGCTTCCGACACACCAGGCTGCTAGTGCACCGCTCCTCACCTGCCACAGCCACTGGAGAAAAGAAAAGCCCGTGCGGCTCCCCAGGCACGACGCGCCATGAAGCCCATCACAGAGCCCCGCGGAGGGAAGCAGGAGGCCCTATTTCTTCCAGGCCCCTTGCCAACCTCTGTTCTGGCCCAGGCACGTGGGTTCATTTACATGGCTGGTTTGGAGCCTTTGGCAGATGCAAGTGCTGGGATAGTTTTATATGTGTTGCTCATCATTAAACCTCCCCTTCAGGGTTTCTTGCCGCCTTTGGTTTGTGTCTCAATCTGGAGCAAATTTAAGCAAAGGTTTAGGCCTCTGCATTTCCTTGGTTTAATTAATAATTCATAATAAAAATTTAATCAAGGCATAAGCTTTTGTGGAAGGTTATAAAACACTTTTATTTGCCCTGGAGATCAGAATGACCACTTTTTAAATCTGTGAAATGGTGTGTTTCCCCCCATCCCCGCCGCCCTGAAATGAGGAAATTTTACTCTCCACTGTAAATTTCAGCTGTTTGCCATATGTAACCACAGAGAATCTGTTTATTGACTTAGTATATTAGAAGTAGTTAGGCAGGAAGAAAAATAAACCCAAAACTCCAGACGAGGGAAAGTGTAGGGGTAGAATGAAGAGCTGGAGTCGGTTTAGCCACGCTCCAGCCTCGGGACTACCGAGAAGACAGATGACAGACCCCACCTCCCGGAGGAGGGTTGTGAAACCCACCCCAGGCAGAAATTGGGCTGAGGGTAATCACAGGCCATTCAAAGTCTTTACAAAGGAAAACAGGGATAGCAAATGGATATAATACCCTGGGGAAGAGGTGGCGGCTTCCCAGTGGGGTGTGGGGTCCCCCTTGTTAAAGGTTGTAAACACAGGGTGGTTGTCACTTGCCTGGAAGAGCAGAAAGACTTTTTTTTTTTTTTGGCCTGGTGGCAGAGACAGAGTTTAGACCAGTGGCCTCTCAGCTACTCACCATGAACAGAGGCAAACCCTAAGAAGGCTACCCCAAATCCAGACGCCTTGACCTCCACTTTAAACATCATTTAGAGCTCTGTAGGTGACACTCATGTGGAGTCAGGTTTAGGAACTGGTGGTCCAGGTAACATCTCAGGATCCTTTTAGCACTAACTCTCTGAGATTTTTAAAACTTTGGTAAAGCGGGGCATGGTGGTGCATACCTGCAATCCCAGTACTTGGGAGGCTGAGACAGGAGGATCAAAGGTGCCAGGCCACCCTCAGTAACATAGCAAGACTCTAAGTAACCTAGTGAGACCCTGTTCAAAATAAAAAAGGGGCTGGGAGCGCGGCTCAGGGATAGTCTCTGGGTTCAATCTCTAGTACCAAATACATAAATAAAAAAAAAACTTTGATGACAAAAAAGGCATAATATTGATATAAAAGAATTGGGCACCATCCACATATTCAGGGCACAAGGTTTAATTATCAGTTGAAAAGTCAGGCCTAGTGTCACACACTTGTAATCCCAGCATTCGGGAGGCTGAGACAGGAGGATCGCAGTTCACAGACAGCCTCAGCTACGTAGCGAGGCCTTTGCAACTCAGTGAGACCCTGTTTCAAAATAAAGAATAAAAAATCAGGTTGGGGGTATCACTCCGAGGTAGAATGCCCCTGGGTTCTATTCTCAGTACCACACACACAAAAATAGCAGTTGAAGCTGGGCATGGTGGTGCATGCCTATAATCTCCATGATAATTATTGTAAAATAAATTATTAGTTGTGTGCTTACCCTTCTCCCCTTTGGTCTGCGAACAACTCTGAAATAAGGGTCTTATCTCTCTGCCCAGAACAGAAAGAAAATGGAGCAGAGAGGGGGAAGCAACCTGCCAGAGCAGATGAAGGGACAAGTCTGAGGTCTCCAGACTGCAAATCTTAACTCTTACAACCTGCACCCACCTGTTCCCCTTGACTGAGAACTAAGTAAAAAGAGAAAGTATGACAAGTGACAGTGATTATAAGGAAAGCCGCTGGAAGGTCTAGCCGCAGACCCAGCCAGCACTGATTCAGACTCCTAAAGATGACTGAGCCCAGGATAAGCAAAAAGAAACGGACTCCTCAGAGCTGAGGCCACCGTCAATTTTTTTGTGGAAAATAATGTCAGGATTCTGGCCTGACAGTATTAACTTTAAATGCAAAACTCAAGCCCTTCCTCATACAAGCAATACCTTTCACCTCCAACCCCAGCCTCAGCCCAGTCTGATCCCCCAAATTCCATGCTCCCCATACCCAGACACAAAACTTTTCTTTGTGGGACTGGGAATGGACCCCAGGGGCATTTGACCTCCAAGCCACACCCCCAGTCCTATTTGTTATTCTTTCTTTCTTTCTTTCTTTCTTTAGTTTTGGTGGTACTGGGGTTCCTGGAAGCCCTTCTACCTCCAGGCTACACTCCCAGACCTATTTTTACATTTTTATTTGGAAACAGGGTCTCCTAAGCCAGCACACGCGGCTGGCTTCGAACCTACGTGATCCTCCTGTCTCTGCCTCCCAAGCACAGGGATTACAAGCGTGTGCCAACACACCCGGCAGTTATTCTTTATTTTGAAACAGGGTCTCACTGAGTTACAAAGGACCTCACTAAGTAGCTGAGGCTGTCAGCAAACCGTGATCCTCCTCCTCAGTCTCCC